>NC_046664.1:67011093-67019374 GCF_010883055.1 Belonocnema kinseyi
AAATAGTTTCCTCAAAAATGCATTTTTGTTTTTATAAACTTTTTCGTAAGAAAAATAAGCTTTAAAGAAAGAAAATTAAAAATGTCGCTTCGTAGGTTTGTTAAGAATTAGTTCCTCTTTAATTTTTAAAAAGAAACTTTTAAATCGGTCAATAATTTAAGGCTCCACAACATGTTTTATTGGTTTTCTTATTTGTATTCCATAATATCTTTAATATCAATGGAAATCCAGATAAACTTTAAAAAATTGTGTTTTGGTTTTTTGCATATATTCAGAAGCTTCATTTGTGTTAAAAATAACAAATTATTTTTAACTTTTTTTATATCTGCTGGCTGTAATTTGAGTTTATTGTCCATATGTGACAGTTTGTTGAGTATCTAATGCTCTTCAATTATAAAAGAGAACTTTTAAATCCACAGCCAAACAATAAAAAAAATGGTCGGATCTGGGTATGAGACACATGTATCCCAATGTATTTTCATGCGCTGAAGCCCTCAGAATTTGTCCAGCGGGTCTAGGTTTAGCCCTAACCTCAATAAAACATCTCAAAACTGGCTAAATAGTTGTTCTTACGGGAACAATGCTAAACAAAAAATCTAAAATCTCAGGGAAAATGTACTAAACCTTATGTGTTTTGATACGCTGAATTTGAATTTTCGACCTAAATTGGCCTAACAGGTCTAGGTTTGGACCTAACCTCAAAATAGCTGTTTTATTGAAGTTAGAGCTAAACCTAGACCAGCTGGACAAATTCTGAGGGCGGATTTGAATGTGGCTGATTTGTTCCTGGTTTAACACGTCCAATTTTATCATATCTTTAAAATCCATTGCAATACAATTCCAACATAAAATTATTTTCTGTTTTCAGTGCGTAAATTCAGAAGCTCCATTGGTCGACAGCAGTGCCCTTCCTCTGGAGCACCGATCGGTCTACGGACCACCAGCACAATATGGGCCACCAGTATCTCACGGAGCTGAGGAAAATTGGCCTCTCGCCTCTCCTGATACTCCACAAATTAAACATCTACAAGTGCAATGCGAAAAAACACATATGAGGGTCAATATCGAATTCGATCGACCCTTCTATGGTATGATCTTCAGCAAAGGTTTCTACTCGGATTCCCACTGTGTTCACCTGAAACCTGGAACTGGTCACCTCAGTGCAACCTTTGAAATATTCCTTAATTCCTGTGGGATGAGCTCTTCAGCCAATCACAATGTGGCTCCTTATGGAGCTCCAACACCTTCTGGAAGTTATGTAGAAAACACGATCATTGTTCAATATGATCCTTACGTTCAGGAAGTTTGGGATCAAGCCAGAAAGTTGCGTTGCACATGGTACGACTTTTATGAGAAGGCTGTCACTTTCAGACCCTTCCAGGTCGACATGTTGCATGCCGTTACTGCCAATTTCTTGGGTGACAATTTGCAATGCTGGATGCAGATCCAAGTTGGAAAAGGACCATGGGCTTCGGAAGTTTCGGGGATTGTGAAAATTGGACAGACGATGACTATGGTCCTTGCTATCAAGGATGATGAGAATAAGTTTGATATGCTTGTTAGGAATTGTGTTGCTCATGATGGAAAGAGAGCTCCTATTCAACTTGTTGATCAGTATGGTTGTGTTGTCAGGCCGAAGATTATGTCAAGGTAATTATTATTTTCTTTGTATAATAACCAAAATTAGACTGTCCAACATTATAATTAGCCATTAGAAAAACTAGGAAAGGAGAACAAAAATACAAAAACTTAAATTGATGCACTATTGCAGTTTGAGGAACAAAAACTAACGAAAAATTGCGAATCAATTTTAGATGATTCTTGATTAATTGAACAAAAGTTTTAACAGCAAATTAATTCGATATAGAAAAACTTTAGTGGTATTTCAAAGACACCAGAAATAGAAGAAAAATTATAAGGCCATAAACAGGAAACTATTTCAGTTAACGAATAATATCGTAAACACAGGGTCAATAATCATATTTTTTCCGTCCGGAAAATGATAAAACTATAAGCAACTAATTTTTTTCAAAAAATAAATTTATAATTTATTTTTCACTCATTAGACTACCTAAAAGTTGCATCAAAAATGAAGAAAAAAATTTGGAAAAGCCTCCACAAATAGAAGAAATATAATTTAAAACTAGAATCAACTGTTTCTCTTTTATTTAATCTACGTGATTTGTCTTTGGCAATTTTTTTTCTTTTCAATAGATGTTTAACCGTCTCAGCCTAGAATGGGTATATTACACCCGGTCGATTCTCAAACTTCTAGTATCGATATTTAGAAAATTAATATTTTAAAGGCAACCTTTCAAAGTGTTTTTTTTTTAAGAAGAAAAAACTGTGGATAGATTTATGTATTTATATTTTTGGATTATAAATTGTATTCGTGAGTCTTAAAATTTCTATTTCATTTTGAAAATTCAACAATTCATAAAAAATCCAACTGTTTCATTGTAAATTCTTCTTCTTTCGGTTAAATTTAACTATTTTTTTATTTAAATTAAAATATTCTTTCGATAAATACGTAACTTTTGATTTGGTTAAAAATGAAATTGTTTGTTAAAAAAATTAAGTTTTTTCACAAAAAAAACATGTTTTCAGTTTGAAAATCCGACTGCTATGTATCAAAGTGGTATTTTTGGCTTGAAAATTCAACAATGTGTAGAAAATTGATCTATTTGTATAAAAATGTATCTACTAATTAATCTTAGAATTCAATTATTCGTTAGAAATGAAATTACATGGTAGAAAAGTAATTTATTGTAGTTAAAGATAGAATTATTTTCTCGAAAATTCAACTATTTTATTTAAATGAATTTTTTCGTAAAAAATTATATTTTCAGATGGAAAATTCAAAACTATTTTTTTCATATTTTTGAGTAATAAATAATAATACTTTTCTGACAATGCTGTTTTTGTGTGAAAATTAATATTTTCTGGTTGAATATTCTACTGTTGGGTTAAGAATTTATTTTTTTTGTTAACATGTTTTTTAGTACGAGCAGAAAAATTTATTTCTTTTGTTGAAAGTTGAACATTTTTGTTAAACTCATTTTTTGGTAAAGAACTATATGTATAATTGAAGATTAAATTTTTTGTTGGAAATTTAACTTCTTTGTAAATGTTTAAATTATTTGTCTATTTTACCTCAAAAATATTTCTTAGTTAAAAATGTATCCTTTCGAATTGAAACATTACCTATTTTTCTAGAAAATTTACCTATTCTGTTGAAAATTAATTTTATTATTAAATATTTATATTTTTGAGTGAACATTTTGTTAACAGAAAATTGCTCTTTTTGACTTGAAATTTCAAAAGTTTGGTAGAGAATTAAACAATTTTGATGAATTTTTAGTCGACCGAAAAATCTTTTTCGGTTGAAAATTCAACTTTTTAATCAAAGAAATATTTCATGTTAAAGTTTATATTTTCAGTTGAAAAATTCTACTATTTTATAGAAAATTCTTTGTTTTCTTTGAAATTCAACTTTTTTGTTGAAAATTTATATTTTTGGTTTATATATTTAAATGGTTTATCAAAAATTCGTCTTAATAGTTTAAAAATTCAACAATTTCGTTAAACTTTTTTCCCTTTTTACTGAAAAATCTTTTTTGGTGAAAATTTTATTTTTAGGTAAAAAGCTCAACTTGGGAAATTGAACTATTTTGTAAAAAAGTTAACTATTTTCTTTAAAATTCAATTATTTTGTTGAAAATTTACTATTTTGTTGTTAACTTCGTTTTAAAATTTATTCTTTTGGATTGAAGAATTTATTATTTGGTTGAAATTTTAATTCTTATGTTAAAATTCAACAATTTTATCCAACAAATCATGTCCCGTTTTAATTAAAAATTCAACTATGTTTTGTTAAAATTTAATTTGTTTTGTTTGAATTGTCTTTTTGATATTTTCTGCTTGAAATTATTTTTTTTTATAAATTTGATGATTTAGTTGAAAATTGAACAATCTTAATGAAATATTTATACTTTATAGCTGAAATTCAACTTTATTGAAATGCTTTCTTGGTTTAAAAATTTACTTTTTGGTTAAAAAATCATATTTTAATTTATGTTTCTCTTTTAACGTAGTTCACAAAAATTCCATTATATAAAAAAACAACAAAAAAACAAAAGGGCCTAAGTGCTAAGACCACTTAGCCTAATTTTAGAGGCGAGGCAAAAAACCCCCGGAAGTTTTACTTTAAAACCAGTTAAACTACATTTTTTTCAATGGCATGATAGACCAGATTTATAAGAGTGATGATAAAAAATAAACTACACAATAATTTAGTATCATAATTATAATAATCGTAGTAATGAATCAAAATTTTTATTTAATTTGAGGAATACAAATATTCTTTTTGATTATGGTTTCACATGAGAAGTCAATTTTGAAGTTATCTTTGGATAAAAATAATAATTTTCAAATATATATCAAAGTTTAATAAAAAATAATGTAAATAAAATTATTTTCACCCAAAATTTTGCATTTTTTATTATTTTCTTATTATGAGCAGAAAAAGTGATTTTGTTATTCGAAACATAAAATGAATCAATTTTAAAACTCGAAATTTTCCACAATTATTCAGTTTGAAAGTGAAATTAAATGTTACTTCCAGACTTCATCTGAACCTATCAAAAAACATGTTTTTTTTTTTTAAATTTTTAAGATCTTTTCAAATTCAATGCTTTTGTACATCAATTTAAATATCTGTACAAAAGAAAAATCGATTAAATTTTTATTTCGTAACATTAAAAATATAAACAATTTAAAAATCAGTTATAACATTTTTTAAATATTAGGAACTTAAAAAAGATTGTTAAAAAACTTAATTAATTTAAAAGGTGTACATAAAATAAATAATATCTGCGATTGATAGTTTTCTCTAATGGCAAACATAAATTTTCGAAAAAAATGACTAATTTTGACTTGGAAATTGTCTAAAAGACTTACAATTTGCATTTGAAAGGGGCAAATTTCGAAAATAATTTTTTTTGAAATTTGATAGGAATTGAATTAAAAATAATAAATTTAATTTAAATTTTGACCCTTGAAGAAACATTAAGCATTATGTAATTTTGAATTGGAAACATCATGGGTTTTTAAATTTGTTTATTTTATTCTAAAGTGCAAAACTAATAATTAATTATTACCTTTTTATAACTTTTTAATTGTTACTTTTTTATACCGCAAAATATATTAGAAAATCATATTTTCTTCCTAGGTTTTCAACTAATTTCAAAGGTATCGCCTAAATCATACTTATTTCAAGTTACAACTTATTGTTTAAATTTCCTCTACTTTCTTAAATAATTGATTCTCTCTTCATATAGCGAACTAGAGTTCATTTATAAAGCCTAATTTATAAATTCGTAGCGGAATGTTTAAATGCAATTTTAAAAAATAAAAACGCATTTTCTGATGTTTTTAATAAGTTTCAGTGATTTGTCCGAATCCTTATTTTTTTTCTATAGTAATAGTTTACATAATTTTTTTTGTTTGAAAAATTAATTGTCTCACCTATTTTTGATTATTTCGATTATCCATAATAATGAAAATACCACTAATTCTCAATATTATGACATAATTAATTATATAAATAAATAGAAATTATTTGAAAAATTTAAAAAAGTATCAAACCGTGTTGAGAAATAAAAAAGCAATTTTGTGTGAAGGTTGTCTATGTTGAAGCTTGAATTTAAACAATTTTTTATTGTTTAAACGAGAAAGTTATTAACAGCAATGAAAAAATTCACTCTTTAAATTCATGATATTATAAGATAATTGCTTAAACAATGAATATTAAGTTTTAAAAACGAGAATTAAGATAAATTTATGAAAATTGTGGAAAAATAGAAAAAATGTATTTGGCAGCATTTTTCTGTCCAACTTTGTATTTAAATAATTCTTAATTATTCAAACAACAAATATCTAAATACAATAAACAAAATTACTCTTAGATTCATGCATTGCGCCAAAGCTCACAATAAATGAAAATTGTTTAAAAAATAAGATGTAAAATAAATACAATAAGATTTAAACAAGTGAAAAGTTAAATTTAAAGAAAATTTAAATAATAAAACATATAATCTTCAAGTTTATTAAATAGAAAATAATATTTATAAAATATTCCTAAATTGCGATATTCGATTTGAAAAAAATTGTTAAGGCAAACAAAAATTGTTTATTCCATTATGAATTAATTTTAAAATATATAAAAAAATTGTCGATTAATTAAGCGCCATACACGACCTAAATACATACTAGACAGCAAAGGATTAAAAAAAATGATTCAAATTGATTATTTGATTATTGTACATATTTACAACAAAGATATATGTACAGTTCTAGCAATTTTAATATTTAAGCGTACAGAGCTGAGAAAAAGATTTTTTTTAAAAATTCACTTTTAGTGTAAAGTTACAAAAAAAGAAAAAACATTTAAAATGTTGATTTGCATGTCTATTAAAAATTAAATTCTCTAATTGTAAGAGAATCCAATTAGGTCAGTAATTGAAGGCTAAGCACCCTTTCTTATTTTATCTTATTTCTATTTTTTTAACTGCCCGTTTTTGTCAATTTTGTTGTTTAAAAAATGGACTAGAAGTAAAAAATAAAAATATTGCTTTGCACGTTTTTAAGTATTGATTAATCTCTAATTCTGAACAAGAGCGTAGAAATCAGGCAAAAATTGAAGCCTCTACAACCTTTTTCATTGTAAACATCTAATATCTATTTTCCTAAAACTATACTTTTTAAAATTTTCTTACAAGAAAAATAAAGCAGAAGAGAAAAAAGTTATTGATTTAATATCTATCTTCTTAGAACTGTACATTTTGTCATTATTAAAAAAAGACTAGAAGTAAAAAAATTAAAAATGTCGCTTTGGGCGTTTGCTCAAAATGGATTATTCTTCAATTCTCAAAAAAGATCTTTAAAGTTTATCAAGAATTAAATACTGCAACGAGTTTTATAGTGTCTAATATCTATGTTCCTAAAACTAAACTTTACCGTGAATTTTGTTATTAGAAAAATGAGCTAGTATAAAATTATAATATTTCTTTGTGCGCTTGTTAGGAATTGATTAATCTTTTATTCCGAAAAGAAATTTTAAACGTCGGTCAAGAATTGAAGGTTCTGCAACCTGTTTCACCGTATCTAATATCTATCTTCCGAAAACTGTACTTTTTTGTAAATTTTGTTATTAATAAAGAAAGACTAGAAGTAAAAAAATTGAAAATTGTCCTTCGGGCATTTGCTAAGAATGGACAAATTCTCGTGAAAAGAACTTCAAAACTGATCAAGAATTAAATACTGCCACCTGTTTTATAGTGTGTAATATCTATGTTCCTATAACAACAAATTTTCGTGAATTTTGTTATTAGATAAATAAGCTAGTATAAAATCAAAATATTGCTTCGTACGCTTGTTAGGAATTGATTAATCTTTAATTTTGAAAAGAGATTTTAAACATCGGTCAAGAATTGAAGGTTCTGCAACCTGTTTCACTGCATCTAATATTTATCTTCCTGCAACTGTCCTCTTTTTTGTAATTTTTGTTTTTAATAAAGAAAGACCAGAAGTAACAAAATTGAAAATGTCTCTTCGGGAATTTGCTAAGAATTGATTACTCTCTAATTTTTAAAAAAGAACTTTCAAATCGTCCAATAATTGAAGGTGCTGCAACCTGTTTCACTGTATCTAATATCTATATTCCTGCAACTGTCCTGTTTCTTGTAATTTTTGTTATTAATAAAGAAAGACCAGAAGTAACAAAATTAAAAATTTCGCTTCGGGAGTTTGCTGAAAATTGATTACTCTCTAATTTTTAAAAAAGAACGTTCAAATCGTTCAATAATTAAAGGTCCTGCAACCTGTTTCATCGTATCTGACATCTATCTTCCTGCAACTGTCCTCTTTTTTGTAATTCTTGTTATTAATAAAGAAAGACCAGAAGTAACAAAATTAAAAATGTCGCTTCGGGAGTTTGCTGAAAATTGATTACTCTCTAAATTTTAAAAAAGAACGTTCAAATCGTTCAATAATTAAAGGTCCTGCAACCTGTTTCATCGTATCTGACATCTATCTTCCTGCAACTGTCCTCTTTTTTGTAATTCTTGTTATTAATAAAGAAAGACCAGAAGTAAGAAAATTGAAAATGTCTCTTCGGGATTTTGCTGAGAATTGATTACTCTCTAATTTTCAAAAAAGAACGTTCAAATCGTCCAATAATGGAAGGTCCTGCAACCTGCTTCACTGTATCTAATATCTATCT
>NC_046664.1:67019474-67029461 GCF_010883055.1 Belonocnema kinseyi
TAAAAATGTCGCTTCGGGAGTTTGCTGAAAATTGATTACTTTCTAATTTTTAAAAAAGAACGTTCGAATCGTCCAATAATTAAAGGTCCTGCAACCTGTTTCATCGTATCTGACATCTATCTTCCTGCAACTGTCTTCTTTTTTGTAATTCTTGTTATTAATAAAGAAAGACCAGAAATAATAAAATTAAAATTGTTGCTTCGGGAGTTTGTTGAAAATTGGTTAGTCTCTAATTTTTAAAAAAGAACGTTCAAATCGTTCAATAATTAAAGGTTCTGCAACCTGTTTCATCGCAATCTGATATCGTTCTATTTCCTTACAGGTTCCAGAAGATTAAGAACTTTGGTCCAAGTGCATCCGTAGTGAGTTTCGCCTACTTCCAAGCTTTCAAGTTCCCAGATAGTATGAACGTCCACTTCCAGTGTGTGATTCAAGTATGCCGATACAACTGTCCGGAACCGAAATGCGGTCATCCAGGTCTCGAATACGGTGCACCAGCTCTAGGAATCTCGCAAGATTATGGAGCGCCGGTTCACCAAGGTCTTTCCTCCGAATATGGAGCACCACCAGTACCTGAATATGGAGTTCCTCCAGCTTATCCTGATCCACGACATCCCAGTGGCCCGGCCGGGGCATACAGGTAAGAAACAAAAGAAAAACAAATGAAAGTGAGAATGCTCTTCCGGATTTAGATAGCTAGCACGAGCGGTACTACAAACCACTGATTACTTTTAAAAACTATAACTCAGTCATTATAGAAGACAAAAATAAGAAATTTATAGGAAGCAATCTTTGAGATCCTTCTCCTTCATTCAAGCTAAGAAAAGTTCAAACTTTTTATTGGTTCTTAGGATATAGATTAAACTGTTTGGGTGTGTCTACTTCTCCTTTCAGTCCGGATTTACTTGGCTAGTGTGAGCGGCACTGATAATCATTGATAACTTTCAAAGACAACTTGTTCGGATATTGAATTTAAAATCAGAAATTTACATGATGCAATGAATTTTCTTTCTTTTTAAATATCTGGTTTAGTTTAGTTTTTATAATTAGCCTAATTCATGTTTTTAATTTAATTTATCTTTAGTAATTCTTTTGCCCTAAAAGAAATACAGACTTCAAATTTTCATAGTTTTTCCTCTTCATTGAAATATCTCTAATTTAAAATTAGCTGTTAACCTTTATGGTTGATAGTTATTTTCTCACTTAAATTATTATTTAAGATGCGCTGCTCAGAAAAACATCTGCTTACAACACAAACAAGTTTCACTTTAATCGCATCCTTAATGATGATGCAAAGCAGTTGATGACCTACATTTGATAAAGTAGTGGCATCCATGTGGCATTCTTTTAGCCAGAGGGAAAAGATTTTCCCCGTTTTTTAAGTTTCCCTAAAAAAGAAATTTTATTTTTTAAAATACTTCTTTAAAATTAAGATAGGATTTTAAATGGGAGAAGTTCAATTTTCGAAAAAGTGAGAAAACCAACTACCTGTTATTCACTTTTTGTAAATTAGAATTCAATAATTTTTTAGCTGGACAACAATCAACTTTAAAAGTATTTTAAAAATAAATTTTCAATTGTTGTAAAATAACTATTTAACCAGGCCAACTTTTTGAAATTCTAGATTTTGAAAATTTACTCTTTTGTAGGATAAATGATATATTTAATATATCTCGAGAGTAATATCTTACCTATTTAATATATTTTTGAATTTTTTAAACATTTTCTGTATCAATACATTTATTTTTCTTAGAAATTTTCAGAAAGTTAGAATTTCATAGAATTAATGTAGGCTGACAATAATTGATATTTTTTAATAATATTTCTCAATAGTTTAAACAATTTTAATTTGTTGAAACCATTTTTTCTTCTGTAAATACACCAAATTTAGTATTTTCTACAATTATTAAAGAAGTTTATCAATTTATCTTGAAAAAATTTATATACACAGCAATTATTTAAACAATGAATAATCATTCGTTTCGTATTTTCATGGAAAATTTATTTTTAAAGAATTTTTTTGTCACAATGAATGTGGGGATTTTATTTTTCAATTGTTAGATTAACATTTTTAATTGACCAGAAATTAATTATAATTAACTTGAATTTCTGGAATTTTATTTCACTTGCTACATTCCTATATAATTCAACTACTATAATTCAGTTTGATTTGCAGTTATTCATGATTGAATAGAATTTAAATTGAAATAATAAAAATATTATGAGAATTGCAAGATTTACATTTATATGAACAAGAATTGAATTAAAATAGATAGAATTAAATGATATTTTATTAAAATTGTCTTTAAATACAACAGAATTGAATTTTAATTTCATTTAATAATCAGGATTTTATCTTAATTGTTAGATTAATATTTTTTATTGCCTAGGACACAATTCTAATTAAAGAGAACTGTTAGAATTCCACTTCAATTTCTAGATTTCTATATACATCAGCTATAATTAATTTTGAATCAGCGACAATTTTGATTGAATTGCAGCAATTTATTTTGAATTACTAGAATTATCTTTAAAATTGAATAGAATCCCATTTAATTCATCTAAAAATCTGTTTAAATTGTCAGAATTTAAATTCATATTTGTATAAATGGGTTCTAGAGTTGAGAATATTTCTATAAAAATTATTTAAGAATGAAAAAAAATTAATAAATTAAAAAATGTCAAAGATTTCTGTCTCGAAAATGGTAAAAATTAAAAATTGGTTTCCAATCAATAAGAATTCGAAAATAAAAGATTCAAGTTTGAGAAAAAATAAAGTTAAAATTAAACCACGGAACAAAACATTTTTATTTCATGACTATAAAATGTCAAATTTACAAAAAAACTAGAACCTACATGTTATTTTCAATTCGAAAAGTTTTTAAATTAAGGACATTTTAAAATTAAGGTAATTAACTGTAAACAAAATATTTTAGAATTGGGTCAATTTTTCAATTAAAATATTTGGTAATCATAAAAGTGCAATCGCATTTTTTGTATGACTTTATAAAAAATCTAGAGAAGGCCATTTGCCGCAAAAGACCAAAACCATTTTCAAAACTAGAGTTTTAATTTTAAAAACGTTATGTACGATAGCTCTCGGAGAGAGTTTTTCTTAGGAGAAATGGATATATAGTTAAACTTATGGATATTTCTATGGGCTTCTTAGTTAATTCGGGCTTTTATGTGGTAGTCGTGATGTACGACGGCACTCGTGAGGAGTTTAGTTTCGCTGTTATCACTTATTAAAAGCTGATGAATGTTGATATGAGTTTATTAGAAGTATGTACGTTTTTATACATGAGTGATGTACGATGGAAAATAGCTGATAGTGTTGTCAAACAAAAGTTGTTTATACAAAACTTATGAATTTACCTACGGATTTACGTGATTTTGAATTCCAGTAACGCGTGATGAGTTATGTACGATAAAATCAAAATTCTTTTGTAGTGAGCCGAACCCTGACGTAGTACCAGCACCTCAAGCTCAGACTTCTTCATCGTCGCCAAGTTCAACGCCAGGAGACGCAACAGCAAGCAGTTCTCCACAAAGCCCTCAAGATAATATTCATCTCCCACCGCCTCCTCTCCCAGGACATCCCGCAGGGGCTTATCAAACCGTGAAGAGAAAAGGAACGGCTGGTTCAGAAGAACTAGAAGGAAACCTGGCCACCCTCGGGGGGCGACCGAGGTCGGTTGAAGGTCTTCCAGCAGAACTCAGAGGTGCCAGAAGACGAAGATATATTTTGGACGAAGATGATTTTTCAGTAAGTAAATATACAAATTATTCTTTAAACTATTTTCTTGAACTGAAAAAATCTTATGGTTTAAAACTTCGACAATTTGCTGGATTGAAAGTTAAATTACTTTTTGGAACATTAATCTTTTGGATTAAAATTCATCTCTTCGGCTTGACATTTAATTATTTTGTGAAAAATAAACTTTTTTTGATTATAAATTGATATTTTTAATAAAAAATTGATCGTTTGTAGTTGAAACCTAATTTGTTTGGTACATAAATGATATATTTAGTTAAAAATGTATCATTCTTGCTAGAAAATTCCATTTCTTGGTAAAACATCCATCTTCTTGGTTAAAGATGTAAACATTTTATTGAAAAATTGGCCTTTCAACCACTTTGTTAACAATTTTTTTCTGTGTTTTTGGTCGAAATTTAATTTTTTTATATGAAATTTGTCGAAAATTCAACTGCAGGGTAGAAAAATGGTATTTTTGGTTTGAAAACTTATCTTTCTTCATATCAATTTTATCTTTTATGGTTAAAAATGCAACTGTTACGTTAAAAATAATTTTCTTTTTTTCATGATTTCGGTTTCGTCAGATTGCACGTTTTTTTATTTGCTCTCTGATTGCAAATTAAACAATTTTGTTGAAAGAAAACATTGTTCCAAAAATCTACATTTTTCGGTTGAAAATTCAATCATTTTTTTTAAAGTCACCTTCTGTAGTTAACAATTGTTTCCGTTAGAATAAATCAACAATGTCAAATTAAAATTTTTTTTCTGAAAAAAATCTACTCCAACGCTCCACTAGGAATGGAAACGTAGAACTTCCAATTACCGGTTTCTTAAAAGGGGTCTTCTTTTGATCTCTCTAATGAAAAAGAACCCGACTAAAAATCGGAAGTTCTGTGGTTCAAGTACCAGTCGAGCGACGGAAAAGATATTTTCTGAGAAAAATTTAATTTGAAATAAAAATATTATTTTCCGAAATACACGCTATCTCAAGCAAGATATTACGCTTATGATACGAGCAATTTCAAGGAATCTGTATTATCATCAGAGTTGGTTACCATCCATCAGTGTAAATATCATTCCACAAACAGTGAAAACAAAAATCAGCACCATCGATCAAGTAAATTCTTTAAATAACAGAAATTACTAGACGTCTTTACAGACTAGATGAAAATTAAATTTATTAAATTTAAAATTAAATTTTGTATAAAAAAGATCTACTCCATCGCTCAACTGGGAGTCAAAACAGAACTTTCGATTGTCGGTTTCTGAAAAAAGATAATACTTTTGGTTTCTCTAAAAAACTACCGAAAAATAACCCGATCGAAAACCTGAAGTTCTGTGGTTCGATGGAGTAGATATTTTTTCACAAAAATTTAATTTTGAATTTAAAAAAATTATTTTCTGAAATACACGCTATCTCAAGAAAGATGTTACGCTTATTCCACAAAGAGTGAAAATAGAAATTCGCACCATCGATTAAATTCTTCAAATAACAGAAAATACTGGACTTTTTTACAGACTGGAAGGAAAGTAATTAAAAAGATTTTTTAATTAAAGTGTTACCGAAAAGATCTGCTCCATCGCTCAACGGGAGCCAAAACAGTACTTCCGATTTTCAGTTTTTGAAAAAGGGTTCTCCTTTAGATCTCTCTAATAACTTACCGGATAAGAAGCTGGCTGAAAATTGGAAGTTCTGTGGTTCGATTGCCAGTAGAGCGATAGAGCAGATATTTTTTCATAACAATTTAATTTTGAATACCGAACATTATTTTATATCTAGTCTGTACAGACTTTTAAGTATCTTCTATGATTTAAAAAGTTAATTGGATCGATATTCTTGATTTATATTTTGACAGTTTATAGAATGATATCTAAACTGATTGATGGTAACCATCTCTGATGATAATACAGATTCCTTTAAATTACTTGTATCCAAAATTTGGTTCTAATTTCACCTGCAACTGACCAAATCCATTCATTCAATTCATTATTAGATAATTTATTAATAATAATTTATCAGCTTATGGATTCTCACACGCATTTTTTTCAGGATGTCTTCCACACAGTGACAATGGTCTCATCGCACGTCTACAAACGTTCAACTCAAGAAATGACGGACGTCAACACGACGCGGATCATCCAGGTTGTTGCGCCAGGTGATGTAAATTTCGCCTTGAGTTCGTCGAGTGCCAACAATGACACAACAGTAGTGATCCAAAACGCCAGTTCATCACCCGATTCAGAGACGATCTGCATGTCTCTTCCAGGCTTCGTAGGGGGTCTGGTGATGCTCCTGTTGGTAGTAGTTGTCGCCTCCCTCGTTGCAGCTTTCCTCTTTGTCCGTGTGAGGGCGATTGATCGGAAAGGCTTTGGAATGCACACCATGAACAGCATGAACAGTATGAACAGCATGAACTACGTCCATCCTGCCTACATTACCGAGAACCCCGAAATCCTTAAGGTCAACAACTGAAGAGATCACAAGGAAAAGGCGACAACGGTCCTCTTTCTTTTCCGAAGGTTGTCCTTTTTCCGAAAGTCTTGAGTACTCTTTAAAGACAATCTATGATCCAAATAATGTCTCGAAGACTTAAAGTCAGAAGACATAGAGCTCCATTCTCATGTCGCTCTTAGGATGTCCTGGTGTCGACTGGGAAAGAAAAGGCGACACAGAAAACAGGCATTCAGTAAAAGGCGATAAGAAATTGACAAGGTACTTGAAGAGAGTCGCTTTGGATAATAGAGGAAGTTTCGTGTACATAAAAGCTCTTGCTAGAAGTGCGAACGACTCAAAATGAGAATCGATACGAAAATGTCTCGGATTCGTCGAAAAACTTGATCAGTAGTTATTTATCGTCAAAATTGGTGAGCATTGTTATAACTTGTACAGAAAGTGGAACAAAATGCATCAAGTTTCTTGGGGAATCGGAGTTGTCTCGAGAAGTCGTGTAAATAGGTTGCAGGAGTCAGTTTGCTCCTCGGGACTTTAGCTTTCACTATGTTTATAATTAATGTTACTTATGCGAAGTCTGTTAAAAAAACGCGGATTGAGGTACTAAAAAAACTACTTTATTTGAAAGGTACACGTCTGGGTCTCCGTCAAAAAATACTTTCCTACCCAATGCACACACTTATCCCAACGGTGTTTTCAATTGTTGAAACAGTCCTGGTACGCTTCTTTTGTGATAACTTTTAGCTCCTTCGTCGGATTTGCCTTAATCTCAAAAAATCGTCTTAAATCCTTTTCCTTTGAGGGATTTTTTTTAGTTTTGGGAACAAGAAAAAGTCACAAGGAGCAAGGTCAGGTGAGTATGGGGGGACACTTCTCCACAGTTCTGGCCTTTTGCGTCGGGCGGCGTCCCTCAGACGTTTCAGTACTTCAGTGTAAGTAATCTGGTTGACTGTGGAGCCTTAAGTCAGCATAGCCATGACATTTGACCGAACTTGGCGAGCTTTTTTGGGTCTTGGGGACGTTTGACCCACCCTTTGGGATGATTGGACCTTTGTTTCAATGTCATAACCATAAACCCATGATTCATCACCGGTTATAATTCGTGACAAAAAGTTCTGATCTTCATCTGAACGATCAAGCGGTTCCTGACAAACCCGGACGCGATTGGCTTTTTGGTCGTCGGTCATCAGGCGTGGCATAAATTTCGCAGTGACGCGATGCATCTTCAATTTTTCGGTCAAAATCTTGTAACAAGATCCAACTGATATCCCACACTATTCGGCAAGCTTCATAATGGTCAGACGTCGATTTTCGCGCACCAGGGTGTTGATTTTGTCAACGTATGGGTCGTTAGTTGACGTTGAAGGACGCCCAGGACGCTCATCATCGTCAATCGACTGTCGGCCATCCTTGAAACGTTCATGCCACTTGAAACATGCAGTACGCTTCATGGCAACATTACCGTATGCCATTTTGAGCATGACAAATGTTTCAGTTGCAGATTTCCCGAGTTTCACACAAAATTTCACAGCAATTCGTTGCTCTTTCAGGCTGTCCATTTTGTAACCCGACAAACAAAAAAAAAACACTCATCACTTAAAACCGTGTTGCTTATCAACAAATGAAGATATCTGCGACTGGAAGACCGCGTTTTAAACAGCTGATCTGTACGAACGTAGCGGCACCAAGCGGATTCTCCTGAAACCAACTCGAGCCGCGAAATTCAAACAGTCCGCGTATTTTTTCAACAGACCTCGTGATCGCGAGCATTCTCTTCATCGTATATACCTCATCGCAAGGTGTATCAATTGACATCTACGTCAAATATAAAGTCAGTTCGATCGATATTTTCTAAGAATTTAGCATTTTCGAGACATCTTCTATGAGGAAGGAAAATATCGGTTCTATCGACTTTAAAAACGACTATTTATTATATTAATATTTCGAATCTCTGTATTAACCTAATTTATTGTTCCAAATTCCATAAAAGTCCTCTTGATAAAGGCCCATTAATTAGTAATTAGGATTTAGGTATCTACAATAAATATTCCTGGGATCCGGGAATATGTTAAATGTACGTGTCTTAAGTACACAAAAACTCGATAATATTTACACACATACACACGCATCCATTCGCAAACAACGAAACATTATACACTCATAGGTATTCTAAACTTCGACATGATTATAATGATTTTAATAATTATTTTAATTATATGCTATTTATAAAAACTTTCGTTTTTAAATCTTTTATTCCTCATAATATTCTAGGGAGCTGAATCCTAAGAGAAAAACCCCCTTTCTGTTTCTCAAGAGATCGATCTCTTGGTGAGTCAGAATGTGCCGTTTCTAAAGAATCTTTTGGAAACGAAACTTTACTGGATGGCGCCACATACAATATTTTTTCGAATTTTGGTGAAGAGTCAATATAGCTGGAATTATTGTTGACTAATGCATTATTATTTTTTTTATAATTTAAGATTTATGTGAATTTTAATTAGAATACTTTTTTCATCGAGTATTATTATTTTCTGTTAATTAATTAATTATTATTTAAGCAAATAAACTATATTCATCCATAAGATATTAAAAACTAAAATATTGAAAAAATTAATGAATTGTTTGATAAATTCAATTTTTTAAGGATAAATTTATTTAATAAATAAAACGTATGGCAAACTTTAACAATTCTTTACAAAATAAAAAGGATTGAAAAATAAAAAGGGTCAGAAAAGAAAATAGTCTTTGAAATTAAATTTCAGGAAAAAAGAAATAGATACGAAAATATTATTTAAACAAATAATAGAATTTAAGAAAATAATACAATCGATAAAAGAAGGAATTAATTAAAAAAGAGAATCGTTGAAAAAATAAATTCAAAGAAAACATAAAATGGTTCAACAATAAAAGTGATGAAGAATCTAAAAGGTATAAGAAATGAAATATTTAAAAAAAATGTTTGAAAACTGGAATTGGTGGGACGACTGAAAAACCCTGAAAAATCCTGAAAAATAAAATTCCCGACACTGTAAAATTCCCGAATTAGAAAATTCCCCAATTATCAAATTCGCGAATAACAAAGTTGCCAAAAAATAAAAATACCTATTCGGAAAATTCCCGAATAATAAAATACACAAATAATGAAATAACCGAAAAATAAAAATACCGAATTGGAAAATTGCCGAAAAATAAAATTCGCCAATAATTAAATTGCCGAAAAATAAAACTACCGAATTGCAAAATTTCCGAATAATAAAATTTCAGGATTATAAAATTCCTAAATTGGGTAATTCCTGAATAATTAAATTTCAGAATTATAAAATTCCCGAATTATAAAATTCCCGAATAATAAAATTGCCGACAGAAAATTGCCAATTTATAAAATATGCGAATTGGAAAATTCCGGAATTTTAACAATTAGAATTTTTTATAAATATATTTTATTGACTACAAATACAGCAATAAGATATTAGTTTCAAAAATTATTTTTAACATTCAAAATTTTTTAGCGTATTTTTAAAATTCAAAATAGCAATTCAGTATTTAATGAGGTGCAAGGTTTGATCTAATAAAAATCCACCCTTAATTTTCTCCGAACCTAATGCTATTTTCTAATTAAACCTATTTTGTGTTGATCCAACAGCATAATAGGCAAAATGTGAGTTATCATTTTTTCTTTGAATAAAGAATTACATTTTTTATCACCACCAAATTTCTAAAAACGTGCGCAAGGAAAGAAAAACCTCGCTAAATTTTCGCCGTACCTTATAACTTTTTT
>NC_046664.1:67029561-67030573 GCF_010883055.1 Belonocnema kinseyi
TTTAATTTTATTTTTGCGAAAGCTTTTTGTAGTTTTTCAAATACTGTGAAAATTAAAAAAAAAATGCGTTACCTCGAAATATTTTATTTAATATTATTGCTATTTTAAATTCAAAAAATAAGATTCGAAATTTTAAACGTTAAAAATAATTTTTTGAATTAATATCTTATTGTTGTTGTAATAAATTAAATATATTTATAAAAAATTCTAATTGTGAAAATTCGGGAATTTTCTGATTCGGATATTATAAATCGGCAAATTTCTGTCAGGAATTTTCCAATTCGGTAATATTATATACTGTCGGGAATTTTATTATTAGGAAATTTTACAATTCGGTATTTTTATTTTTCGGCAATTTTATTATTGGTGAATTTTATTTATCGGCACTTTTCCAATTTCGTATTTTTATTTTACTGTAATTTTATTATTCGTGTATTTTATTATTTGAAAATTTTCCAAATCGGTATTTTTATTGTTCGGCAATTTTATTATTTGCGAATTTGATCATTCGGGAATTTTACAGTGTCAGCAATTTTATTATTCAGAATTTTTCAGCCGTCCTGAATTGGTTAAAGAATTAAATTATGAAAATCAATTCTTTTTTTAATTAAACATTTTGAAAAAAATAATTGTTGAAATGAAAGTTATGGATATTTGGCCCATAAAATTACAAATTAAATTTCCAACAAATTTATGTGAATTATAGGTCGAATACTTTGATCATAAATTATTAGTATTCTCTTAATTAATTTATTATTATTTAAGCAATGATAACAAATGACATTGTGAAATCAGATATTGAAAAAATAAAATATAGAGAAAATTGTTCACCAAGTTAAATTTTTCAAAAATAACTTCATTTAAAAAATGAAATGTTTGAAAAACTTAAATAGCTTAAATAACCAGCGTAACCTATCGATGGCCTGGATTGATTATCGGAAAGCTTTCGATTCGACATCCCATAGACTTATCATCTGTCTTTTTGAAATCTTAAAGGTTCATCCGCAAATAG
>NC_046664.1:67030673-67033302 GCF_010883055.1 Belonocnema kinseyi
TTACTTCTGATAAGGGGACCTGCTCTACTAATAACCTTCTTACCTTCATTTATTCGTCTATCTAATTCCTCATCTATCTTCCCGTCCCTAGTAAATAAGCTATTAAGGTATACAAACTTATCAACTTGTTCAATTCTCTCATCATTTAATAAAATATTGCATAGTGTTTTCTCACTCTTTCCTTCAAACACCATAGTTTTTGTTTTATTTACGTTAATTTTAAGTCCCATGAAGACATAACGCATCCTTGTCTAACTCCTTGAATAATATCGAAACAGTCACTCAGTTTCCCATTCACTCTTACACTCGCTTTCCTACCTGTATATATTTTTCTTATAGCTTGTAGGATCCACCCATTGACTCCATAATCTTTCAGGACTTCCCAAAGTTTACTTCTATCTACCTTGTCAAAAGCTTTTTCTAGGTCAAAAAATGCACAGAAAACTTTTTTTCCTACTCTCAAACTTTTTTCTGTTATTTGCCTTAAGCTAAATATTTGATCCGTACATGACCTTCCTGGCATAAACCTACTTTGGACTTCCTAAATATTTGCTTCTGTTATTTTCATTACCCTACGGATAAGTATTTTTGAATATATTTTACTTACGGTGCTTAATAGGCTAATCCCTCTGTAATTATTGCACTCGCTTTTATCTCCCTTTCTATTGTATATTGGTACGATAATAGCGTCTTTCCAATCGTCTGGGACGTCTCCCATCTCGAAACATAAATTTATCAATTCGCACAGTCTATGTGATATGCACGCACCACCGTGTTTAAGAATTTCAGTGTTAATACCGTCCACCCCGACAGCCTTACCGTTTTTTAAGTTTCCTAATTATATCCCTAACCTCAGTGACACAGACTTTTTCAATTGAGTTTTCCATCGCATCGTGTTCAACATCGCAGTTGTGGTGTCCTATAGCTTCATCTCCGAATTGTCTCCTAAAATAGTCTCTGAAAGCCTCTAGTATTCTGTCTGCATCATATACCATTTACCCCCTACTATTTCTCTTGTTGACAATTTCTGTACTTTTGCTTCCTTTCATTTTTTTATAAAGTAGTTTCCTGCTTCCTTCAAAGTCGTTTTGTATTTTTATCTCTTCTTCTGCTCTAATTGTATCTTTACTTTCTTTAACTAATCGTTTAAGTATCCTGTTTTCGCATCTATACTCATTTCTACGCCTACTTCTTTCCTCATTGCTAATACCTGCGATGTTCAAAGTTCTCTTGTACGCTTCTCTTTTTGCTTTTTGGGCAGCCTGAATTTCATCATTCCACCACGCATCACCAGAAATTCTTCCTACAACTGCGGTACCACATACTTCGATTGTGCATCTAACAAGGTTATCCCGTAACATTGTCCAGGCGCCCTCTAAATCAGGGGTGTTGCGAATATTCGCATCCGCAATTGCGGATGTTCCGCATGAATTTAGACATCTGCATCTGCATCCGCATCCGCATCAATCGATGCGGAGTTTTCGCGGATGCGGATGTCGATCTACTACCCAAGAGCGGCCAACAAGTAACGACAAATACAGAAAGTGGGCGGTGTCAGATTGGCGCGTGCTCGCTTTCTTTCGCTGATTAAGCCATAGGAGGACGACGTTTTGTTTGTTTTGGTTTAGTTATCATCGTGACTTGACTCATGAATGTCATTGCGTATAATTATTAACCTAATACGGTCTCTGAAAACCGTACTTATTGTGTTTTTTTTGTGTGAAATTGATCAATATTTCGTGTTTTAATACTGAGTGAAAAAGTAAGTAATGACGCCACCACTAAAAAGCAATATCTGGACTTTCTTTAAATTAGACAAAAATAATTCGGAGAAGTCTGAGTGTAAAATATGTGGTAAAAGTTTCTCGCGGAAGGGGCGTACTACTACTTCCTTGAAAAATCACCTGAAATCAATGCACCCGGAAGAGTTTCTTTTAATCGAAACCGCGAATAATGAGAACAAGATGAAGAAAAAAGAAAGATGATGCAGGTATGTAATTGTATTTGAAATATTGGAATAACGAATGTACAGTAGGGTGGTCCAAAAATGCATTACAAACAATTTTTTTCGAATTTTTATGCAAAACGCCCGGAAATTTGTTCGAATCCACAAAAAAATAAATTTTTTTTTCTTTGTTTTAGATAAAATTGGAACTCCTTTACAAGAAGCCAAGAAACAGCTTTCGTTGGAGGAAGCGCTACAAAAAGAAAAAAAGTGGGAATTTAACAATAATAATTCGAAAAAGATTGATAAACTTATTGAAGAAATGATAGTGCTTCAAAATTTACCATTCAACTTTGTGGAGGGACTTGGATTTCGCCGTCTTGTGCAAGAATTAGCTCCGAAATATAATTGTAGAGGACGCATTTTTTTTACTGATTTCGTGTGCAATGAATTGTATGAAAAAGTTGCTGGGAAAGTTAAAGAAATGATAGGAAACTATGATTATATGTCATTTACTTCAGATATATGGACAGATCCCAGTTCAGGTGCTTCTTTGCTTAGTCTGACTTGCCACGGAATATTAGATAAATTTGAGCGATCGTCAATTGTATTAAAATGCGAGACTTTTGATGACCGTCATACTGGTGACATAATTGCAGAAAAATTCAAGACAATGCTTGCTGA
>NC_046664.1:67033402-67034589 GCF_010883055.1 Belonocnema kinseyi
GGATCTCCTGAATCGTCACCAAGTTGGGAAACGTCAAAAAGGAGGAGATTGGAAGATGCTCTCGATCCTGAACCAGGGACATCTGGTATGGGTAATAAGAGTAGCTTTAAAAGCGATCTTGCCATAATGTTAGATTCATCAAGCGAAGATGAAGGTGAAGGAGAACCTGACGACAGTAGCCCCGACATTCTTCTTCGGAAGGAACTTGTTATGTATCGCAATAAAAAAACACTAGATTTGGATGAAAATCCACTCAATTGGTGGAAAGTTAATCAGAGTGAACTGAAAATACTGTCGAAAATAGCTCGAAGAGATCATAAGGTAATGATCAGTATTGCATTCAGGACCCCTTAGGACTCTTGTATCTTTGACTAACTCTCTAAGTCTTTCATCCGCAACAACAAAGTCAATTATACTGCGGGTATTTCCTTTAGACCAGGTGTACATGTGGATCATTTTATGCCTAAACCAAGTATTTGTAATGAACAGACCTCTTTCTAAGCATAGACCAACTAATTTATCTTCCTTATAGTTTGTTCTTGGATATCCAAAATTACCTAATACTCTTTCTGTATCCTGATTTTGGATGCCCACCCAACCGCTCATGTCTCCTAGTAGAATTATTCTTTCCCCATGTTCGCAGATGTTTATTATGTCTTTTAAAGTGTCCCAGAAGGCGTCTTTTACTTCTCTAGGATCACTATCAACCGGCGCGTAGCATGATGTAATAAATAGTCTTCTGATTCCTACTTTCATTCTAGCCCACAGCAGTCTGGGAGACACGAAACCATGGTCTCCGAGATGCTGCTTTGCTCTTTCATTCAAAATCAGACCTACTCCTTGTTTACCATGTTATTCACAGTCTACTCCTGACCATATTTCAAATCCGCCTTTCAAAACGCCGCTTTTTCTGTATTTAGTTTCTCATCCCTTTTTTCTTTGTTTCGGGCACACATCACATATCTAGTTTCTTCACGTCCATAGTTTCAGGCAATTTTTTTACCTTGAGATCATTTACTCCCCTAGCATTCCAAACACCCAGTCTCCATTCGTCGCCTGAAAAATGACCTTTAGATTTTCCGTGGGCATGCCTTTTGTCATTATAAGTTCCAGTCCTTTCCGAGGCTATTTTGTAGTTTGTATTATTCATTGTTTAGATTATACGCCCAACTAACACCTTTATGCAA
>NC_046664.1:67034689-67037830 GCF_010883055.1 Belonocnema kinseyi
ACTAACGAAACAAGTGTATCAAGGTAAAGTAAATGGCAACGTGCCCAAAGGTAGACCGCGGAAAGAATGGTTAGAATGTGTGAATGAGACCCTACTTAGAAGGGACATAAGAAGTCACAGAAACACGAGAGCCTGCATGAAAAAATGCATCGACATAAAAGAAGCTAGAGAAGAATGCCAGGACAGGAAAGTATGGAGGCAGATAGTTAATAAAAAGAGTGTCAGTAGAGTGAATGACGCCTGAAACAAAGACCTTGGCTATTAATGGACCCAAGTGGGGAACCATACATAAGGACTTCGTGAGGTTCTTCGCTTGGGGTGATTACTAGAGAGATTGATCAGTAACCTGGGTTGGATCAGTGTTGCGGAACGAAAGTGTTATTTACCTAAATAGCACGAGAATTCTGGATCAATCTGAAAAATCCCTATCCCTTCCACACACTACTCCTTTCCCCTATTCAGTGAATCACGCCTACCCCGAAAGGGAAATGGCTTAATGGTGTAATAATAATAATAACATTTAAGAGCTCATTATTTCATTGTAATAGAAAACAATATTTTCAGATTTATTATATTCCTTGTTAGTCTTCTATAAAAAATAATAATTATGTTCGTTATATAGCAGCATTCTATTTTAAAACGACAATATAAAAAAATTAGTTTATCATCACCATATTTAGAAGTGTTTGAATATCCGGAACTAACACAAAATAACGAAAAAATGAATAACAAAATCATAAATTAGCAAGTAAAAAATACGGAATTATAAAATAAATCAATCGTTAAATTCCCATTAATGTTTCTATTGCTGAAATCTAAGTTCAACGAAATTTAGAATTTGCCGAAAATAATTAATAAATTATTGACTAATGATTAATTAAATTATAATCTCATAAATTAATAATCAATAAACTATGTTCAGCAGTCCTCAATTTCGAAAATTAAAATATTTGTGGGAATTTAATAATTCATTTATTTTACAAGTCGGTCTTGAAGTCAGTTAATTTTAGTTTCGGGTATTTTTAAATTCTGGGTTTTCTTTTTTGTCACTTAAAAATCTTGTCTTTATTTGAAATTTGGAAAATTTTATAATTTGATAATAATATATATTTTCGGTAATATATTCGTGCAATTTGTTTGTTTGTTTGTTTGAATTATGTCAATTATGCCGTTTTTTCCTATATTAAAGAAACGAAAAATTTACTTTTTGCTTAAAATTTATATTTTGGTATATAAAAATGATTTTTTTTATTTGAAAATTCAACAGACTGGGTAAAAGTTAAACTAAATTGTTAAAAATTTACTTTTTTGCTGGAAGCATTAGGTGATTGGTTGAAAATTTAAGTTTTCAATGGAAAATACAATTTTCCATTGTATACTTTTTCAGTTAAAAAGTCGCGTTTTTTGGTCAAAATAATAATTTGTTAGTTTGAAATTTCATTTTTTTTTTGTAAAAATGCATCAGTTTCGTGGAAAATTAATTTTTTGTTGAAAAGTCTTATTTATCATTTCAAACTGCACTTTTTTAAGAGAAAAACTTGTTTTCTGATTTGAAGGTTCAATAATTTAGCCAAACTTTTATTTATTAAAAAAAATTTTTTCTGTCTAAATTTAATTCTTTTTTCATTTAAATATAAACTATGAAATTTTTTCGTTGGAAATTCGTCTATTTAAGTTACATATTTAATTGTTATGTTCAAAATTCAATTATTTTGTTAAAAAACCAGCTTTTATAGTAGAAAAGACATTTTTTTTGTTTGAAAAAAATTAATAAATTTGAAAAATTTAAATTTGTGTGCGAAATATATTTTTATTCCATTTATAAAATATTCTATGTTAAAAGCATTACAAGATTGAAATGCTGATATTTGAATATTATTGATTTGAAATGGAAAATTGTTAAGGTAAAATCAGGGAATTTTTATATTTTTTTTGGTTTCGAATTTTGCCGCTAGAGGCACTACGAGCGATGCACACTAACTAAATCCGAATTCGCGTGTCCAAGTTTTCCTAGAGTGGGCCCACTAGGCACAAAATTTGACGACGTCTTCACGACATCGTTACGGCATCTTTACGACAACTTTACGACATCCTATGTCCATGTCGTTAAGTCGTCTTTACGATATCGTAAATATGTCGTATGATCTGACGATGTCTTTAAGATATCGCAAAGACATTGTAACGGCATGGACATAGGATGTCGTAAAGTTGTCGTTAATATGTCGTAACGATGTCGTAACGATGTCGTAAAGACGTCGCCAAATTTTGTGTCCACTGGGGGGGTCTCCTTATACTAGTTCGTGAAATAAATTAAAGAAATTGACGATTTTGATATTTCGTATATTCGAGAGTATAATTATAAAATATTATACTAAAATAGTTAAATTTTTAAACAAAAAGAAATAACTATATTTTTAACCGAGCAGATCCATTTTCAACCAGGAAAGTTGAAAAAAATAGTTAAAATTCTTTGTAATTGCTTTAAATGATTCGAATTAATTGAAAATTCCTCTCAAGTATTTCGAAACCTTCAAAATCTTTTGAAGCACTTTGGAATTTGGAAGTACTTTCGAATTTTTGAAAATAAATCTGCTAAACTTTTTAAAATTCTTTGGAATTCCTTTAAATTATAAAAATGAATTGAAAATTCATTGACATCTTTTTAAACATCCTCAAATATTTAAAATCCTTAAAAATCTTTTGAAATTTCTATTTTCTCTCTTTAAAATTTCTATTAAGAAATCCTAGAATATAACAAATCTTTCAAACTCTTATATTAAATTACCGTAATTAATTGGAAATTCCTTGGATCATTTTTCGATACTCTCAAATGTTGCAATTCATTAAAAATATTTTGATATGCCTTGAACTTTTTTAAAAAGATTTTTAAAGTACTTTTGAGATTTTTTTTAAATAACCCTTATAACATTTTTTAAATTCGTTGAAATTCCTTTAAATTATAAAGTCAAATTGAAAATTCCTTGACATCTTTCAAAACATGTTTAAGGTGGCTTGGGCGTTTGGTGCCGTACAATGTGAGGGGCACTGTGGGGGCTATCTATCATGCGATCAGTCTTTATTTGAATTTTATTGATATACGCATATTATAATGTCATCTTAATAAAAAAGTAGAAAACGACC
>NC_046664.1:67037930-67044048 GCF_010883055.1 Belonocnema kinseyi
GTTTACTGCATTGACGTAAAAGGACTTATTGACGAATTAAAACCAGGTATATACAAACCTGAGGATTGGCGCCTGTTCATTGATTCGTCGAAGCGGAGCCTTTAAGCAGTCCTTCTTCATAACACAAATGAGTACACTCCTATACCATTAGCGCATTCAACTGTGCTTAAAGAAGAGTATTCAAACATTGAATTGGTTTTGTCAAAAATAAAATACGAGGAAGATAAATGGAAAATATGTGGAGACTTAAAAATTTTATCTATGATACTAAGACAACAATCTGGATTTACAAAATATCCTTGTTATTTGTGTATGTTTGATAGTACAGATAGGGAAAACCACTACAAAAAGAAAATTTGGCCAATAAGAGAGTCATTTGAACCTGGAAAACAAAATATTGTTAAAGAGCAACTTGTGAATTCGTCCAAAATTTTGATACCACCTCTTCACATAAAGCTTGGTTTAATGAAACAATTTGTCAAGGCATTAGACCAAGATGGGGAATGCTACGAATTTTGAGCCAAGTATTTCACCACAAAACAGATGGTAAACTAAGCGCAGGTATCATTGATGGACCTGAAATTCGTACTCTATTTAGAGATGAAAACTTTGAAAGAACCATGAAAGATGATGAGAAAGCAGCATGGTCTAGTTTTAAAGATGTATCAACAAAATTTTTGGGCAACACTATAGACGTAAATTACAAAACTATTGTAAAAAAAATGGTACGCAACTTTGAAAAACTGGGCTGCCTAATGAACTTGAAGCTTCATTTCCTTGATTCACATATTGATCAATTTCCTGAGAACAACGAGGACTTTAGTGAAGAGCAAGGAGAAAGGTTTCACCAAGACTTGAAGGAATTTGAACGCAGATCTCAAGGACGATGGGGTATAAATATGTTGGCAGATTACTGCTGGATGATGAAGAGAGAAACATCTTCAGAAAGAGATCAAAAGCGTGTCAGAAATCCTTTACGCCGGTCATTTGTCGAGAAATGTGTGCGTAAGCGTAAAAAACTTTAAAACTTTATTTAAAATATTTTTTTGGAAGACAAAAATAAAAATAGATATCGCCAATATCCAGTATCCAACTTCTCACTATCGTAGTTGCGAAGTATTAGCGAAAATTCTACAAACTCAATTGATTAACCCATTAAAACTCTAAGGCACTTCTTAAAAGAAGCTAAAAATATTATAATGGAGTTCATAAATATCGCTATACGTAGGTTCTAAGTCTCACTTTATGATCAAGGCTCGAAAAAAGTTCTAGTTTTGTGATTCATGTAGTGGAAAACCTCCAGAACAGTATCCAAAACATCGATTTTTTGAAAAAAAATATCAATTTATCACGTTTATTGTCCACTTACGCCGACTAGGAGTTGTTCTTTGAAAAAAATGAATTAAAATTCGTGATCAGCGACCTCAAAAACACCCAGTAAAGTATTTTCAATGTTTATAAATCGGTTTAAAATCGTAAAACTTGATTTTAATGTCATTTTAATCAAACTTGAAGCAAATTTTCACTTTTCGCGATTTTCTGCCTTTTCATCGCCGTATCGTGGGTTGAAATTTTTGTAAAAAAAAAATCAAAACATGGTTTTCGATGTATTTTTTCCGTAGAATTCGATTCTGAAGTCAAAAAATAAACATTTTCTTTATTATTTTTTTTTTATTTAAAAAAAAACATGAAAAAACCGTAAAAAATGAGGTTTTTCGAGCAAAACCCCATAAAAAAGTAGCTGGACCCTACTTTTTTATTGCAAATTTGGATTCAGCGTCGAAAAATACATAAGAATATATAGGTCTGGTCAATTGCACAGACCCTTTTGTTTTTCTTTGTGGGCCTGTGTAATTAATCTAAAGTATAATAAACATGCCGGGCCGATCTGTCATTATTTCGAGGTTATGTTCCGATTCACGTGTTTGTCCTAATCGCTGTAAGTAAATTTAGGTAATGTCAATTTTAAAGTTTACGCATGTAATATTTTATTTACGTTATTTAATACATATCCTATATAATAATAACATACCTTTTTCCCGCAAATAAGCGGCAAACACAATTCACTCTTCGTCCACTGGAAGCGCAGAATATTATTACTATTTTATAGTATTTGTCAGTCAGTAGACATTCCACAATTTTATTAGCACAGAAAATAATTCACGTTTACTTATCAGTTCACATGTCTCACTTCATTATTAATTAAACACTTTTATTATTTGTAATTTCTATGTAACATAACCTATATTGTTCGGACACTTGTATTCATTTGAAGTTTCGAACGCAACCATGGAAACTATGATAAAATTGATCCGAAGATGCACGGACTTGACCGAATGGCCGATCCAAATGCAACTTTAAAGTCGCGAAATATCAAAATACCCCTGTACAATGGCTTCTTCCCTACTGTTGGGCAATTCGGGTAGCATTAATTTCGCCATGTATGTAAGCCCCAGCGTGTCCACCCTGTATATACACTGGATACGAGATAGCCGTGTATCAGCCAAAGGGAGTTTGAGGCAAATTGAAAGAGGGTTATGATATTTAACGCCCTCTATGGTCATCCAGAGAAGTAAGTGAAACGAGCGCGAAATTCGAAATGTGTAGTTTATAAGAAACAAAAGAAGGAACATATTTTATCAGAATATTTACTAGAATAATGTAAAGAAAATAAAAAATAACTATATTCTTTTACCATCTGTACAGTATATACGTATAGTATATAAAAATGAATGAAATTTATGAAAAAATGCCTGCTTGAAAGGAAACAAATGAATGGATATAATTATGGCGGGACTATTATTTCGTCGAAAATGTAACAATTTCAAAAAAATAATTCTTGATGGTTGAAAATTCATCTCAGGCGGTAGAATGTTAACCTTCTTGATGACTAATTCTTCTTTTTTATTTAAAATTTATTTTTTCGGTTAATAATTTACATATGAGGTTAACAATACCTTTAAAAAATTCGACATTTTTGTTGAAATTTCATTTACTTTGTGAAACATCTGGTTTCTTTTTGGTGGAAAATTAATCTCTTTGGTAGAAAATTTAATGTCCTTAATGAAAATTGAACAACTTTAAATCGACATTTATATGTTCTACATAAAGTTTTTTTGTTTTCGATGGACATTTATTGTAGGTTAGGTTTATAGTAGATGGAGAATTTCTTTAGTAATTCAAATATTTGGTTGACATTTCATGTATGTACTTTGTGAAAAATCTTTGTTTCTATGTGCGAAAAATTAATCGCTTCGGCGGAAAATAAGTTTTTGTATCAAAATTCATTTTCTCAACCGAAAATTCATTTCTAGAACTTGAAATCTAACTATTCCAATTTTTATTGAAAAAGAATTTTTTTTAGAGTCATTTTTTAATTTAATTAAATTTTTAATTGAATTTAAATTTTTTCATGCAATTAGTAACGTATAAGTATTTCGACAATAACTTCTTCATTGTTAAAAATTTATTTCACTTCTATTTTCACAATTCTAAGGTTTTGAGTAGTATTCACTGATTTTAAATTGTTATGATATAGAGGTGATTTGCAGAAGATGTGGGTGAAATATAATAAGAATCAATTCGCATCAATATTTTAGTACATTTATTACTCTTCTGATAAACAATGTATGAAATAAAATAAACATGCATTATACATACATAAAAAAACGAAATAAAATTCATACGAGTATTGAAGTAATTTTATTAGTTCGGATTGGATTAAAATGCAATTTACTGGTTCAAAAGTGAGAAATTTTATTAATAACTTATCCTTTTCGTTTAAAACTTGCAGGCTTTTATAGAAAATTGAGTAATGGTTTAAAATCTTTATTTCCCTGCTGAAATTTCAACTGAGTCTTATTTTGTTATTAAAATTTAAATAATTTTTATTTTCCCTTTCAAAATTCATCTCTTTTTAGTATAAATTTCATTTTTGTTGGATTAAACTGCAATTTACTGGTTCAAAAGTGAACAATTTTATTAAGAACTTATTTTTGGATTAAAATTGTATTTTAATCCAACAAACGTGAAATTTTTATGAAAAAGAGATGAATTTTTAAAGGTCGAATAAAAATTATGATGCAAAGTATTTAAATTTCAATAAAAAAACATTTCATTTGAACTTTCAACAGGGAAATATATATTTTAAACCATTCGTCAATTTTCTATAAAAGCCTGCAAGTTTTAAACGAACAGGATAAGTTCTTAATAAAATTTTTCACTTTTGAACCAGTAAATTGCATGTAGATCTAACAAACATGAAAATTTTATTAAAAAGAGATGAATTTTCAAAGGGAATATAAAAATGGACTAACGAATGCATAAGAAATAAAGACAATTTTACGTGAGTAATTGAGAAAAGCCGATTTTAAAATGGAGAATTTAATGAAAAGTGCGTCAAAGTAAATTGAATTTAAACTTTTTTTAAAATATTTAATAATTGATATATAAATCATTTTTTATAAAATAGTCTGATAAGTTTTATTTACATTTAATATTTCAGTTTTCAAATTGATGGAATTTTTAATAAACTTATTTATGAAAATAGACTCTAATATTTTTCTTTTTTGAGTATTGTATTTACGAGCTAAAATTTTTATATTATTAATCTCAAAATCAAAATAGTGATCAAATTGCCATGCATGTTGTGACAAACCAGTATTTTAATTGCTTAATTCACAATCCCGTTTGTGTTCATAAATACGAGTTTTTAATCTCCTACCCGTCTCACCAATATAAATCTTATTACAACCTTTACAATTTATCATATATGCTAAACCAGATAAGTTTTCTTTGTCTTTATTTTTAAACAAAAAAAACTTATTGAGTGTGTGGTTTCTCGTAAAAAATACATTATTGTTATATTTTAAACCACTTCTAAGGCGCTCAGAAAGACCTTAAATATAAGGAAATGAAACCTTCAGATTATATTTATTATAATTTCAATCCATTTTTTTATTTTTGGATGAATTATTATAAATTTCATGGGTTCTTTCTTTATTGATTTGGTTTACTAATTGAAATGGGTAATTATTTTGTACAAAATTAATTTTTAGTCGATCTAAATTATCTTTGCTGAATTGAATATTACTTGATTTAACACATCTATCAATAAGACCTTTTATTAGACCAATTTTTTGAGAAAATAAATGATGAGAATTATAATTTAAACAACCTCCTGAACAAGATGCTTTTTTATACTAATTTTTTAATAAATTTTTCTCTGAAGTTTTAATAATTAATAAATCTAGGTAAGAAATAGAGTTATTCTGCTCTTTTTCAATCGTGAACTTAATTGAATCTTCCACATTGTTGAAAGTCCTAATGAATTCATTTATTTTATCAGTAGGAACAATTGCTAGGATATCGTCTACGTATCTTTTATAAAGAATAAGTATGAAAGTTAAACTATCCAAAGCAATAGGGGATACAATAGGGGATAATGGGGAGCCCATAGGACAACCTGAAACTTGTTTAAAAAATTAATTGTTAAAAGAAAAAACTGTGTTATTTAATACTGTCCTAGTGGCAATAATCAATTCATTTTTGGAGATTTTTGTTAAATTAATGTTTAAATTTAATTTTTCTTCTATGTAATCTAATGCAAAGTTCATTGGAATATTACACAGTCACACAAAAAAAATAAGTGTTCGGATCTGGTAACAAGGCACACGTATTCCTATGGATTTTGGGGTGCTGAATTCAAATTCGGTATCAAAAATTACCCATCACGTGATGGTTGAGCCATAACCTAAAAAAATGACGAAAAATCATGCACTGAGGCAAATAAATTTCAAAATAATGCCAGTAATGCAAAGTTTCACTTCAAAAACATGTCGACAACTGTGAAGGATCAACCCTTAACTGATATTAACCTATTTAACATAATTTTACTAAACAGAACCTGTCCTCACCTAATCTGAATTAACAGAAATTTATTGAACTACACGTAAAGCTCTGGAGGCATATTTTTCCAGTAGCAAATGTGTGCTACATCGAATAGGTCATCTCGAGTCTAACCTAGAAATAAATCTAACCTAGCCTAACCTAACCTAACTTAACGTAACACAATTAAGCTTATTGTGTTGTCCTGTTGTGTTTGCGGTACCGTTTCATT
>NC_046664.1:67044148-67050542 GCF_010883055.1 Belonocnema kinseyi
TTCTTTTTTGCAAAGTGATCTAGTATATTTTCTTTCGATAATATCAAATTTTCAGAACTGCCTGTGATTTTTTTAAAAAGCGCCCAAGCCACCTTAAATATTTAAACTCCTTAAAACACTTTTGAAATTTCTTCAAATTTTTAAAGCCTTTGAAAATTTCTTTACATTTCAAAAATACCTTGAAATATTCCCAATGTTTAAAAATTTCATATAAAATTACTGTAATCAATTGAAAATTCCTTGGAATCTTTTAAAACTCTCTCAAAATGTTCAAATCCTTGAAAATCTTTTAAAATACCTAGAACTTTTTTGTAAGTTTTCTAAAGTATTTTTTAATTTTTTTTAAATAACACTTCAAAATTTTTTTAATTCTTTAAAAATTCCTGTAAATTATAAAAATAAATTTAAAATTCCTTAAAATCTTTTCAAACATTCTCAAATATTTAAGATCCTTAAAAATCTTTTGAAATTTTTCAAAGCTCTTGAAAATGCTTTGAAAATTTTAAAGTTCTCTCAAATATTTTAAATCCTTCAAGATATCATATTAAATTACTGTAATGAATTGGAAATTCCTTGAAATATTTCAAATTCTCTCAAATTATTCAGATCTTTTAAAATGGCTAGAACCTTTTTTTTAGGATTTCTAAATTACTTTGGAATTTTTAAAAATAACCCTTTTAAAATTTGTTCAATTCTTTGAAATTCCTGTAGATTATCAAAATAAATGGAAAATTCCTTGACTTCTTTTAAAACATCCTAAAATATTTAAAATCCTTAAAAATCGTTTGAAATCACTTGAAATTTTGTAAAGCTTCAGATTGAAATTTAAAAAAGAGAAAAGTTTCAAAACGTTGATTATTGAAGTGTTTGTAGATTAGAGTTTTGAAATGTGATCAATAAATAAAAATTCAAATCTTACGAAATTTGATTAAAAAAATTTCCATCTATTCAATAAGAATAATTTTTAACTCTATCGGATTCAAGTCTTCAAATATTGAATTGTATACTTGGAAGTTTATTTATAAAAAATTAATAATCATTAATAAATTGAAAGCCTTCCAAATTTGAATGTACTTTTTTAAATTGTGCAATCTCTAAATAAGATTATTTTAGACGGAAATTTAGAAAACAGAAAAATGGCAAAATTTTAAAAATTTTAATGTTTGTAGATTAGTTAAAATATTTAATTAAAGTGTTAATAGAAATTACTCGAGTTAAAGTTTAACTATTTCTAAGAAGAGTCATGTACATAATTATAAAGTTATTTATTTTTTGTTTGTTGAAAAAGATACATTTACATTTTGAACGCTTTCAATTTATGTATGATTACTACTTTTTTGTAAATAAACTTCCAAGCTTACAATTCAAAATTTGAAGACTCGAATCCCATCGAGTTGAAAATGATTCTTTTTCAATAGTTGAAAAATTTTAAAAATGAAATAATAATAATAATAATAATAATAATAATAATAATAATTGAGGATGTTTAAGAAAATGTCAAGGAATTTTTGAATTATTTTTACAATTTAAAAGAATTGGTATATCTTAGGATATTTTAATAGATTTCAAGGCATTTTCAATTGACTTAAATAATTTAGTATGAGATTTTAAAGGATTTGAAATATTTTAGGGTGTTTTTAAAATTGTCAGGAATTTTCAAGAGCTTTGAAAAATGTCAAGAGATTTTTAAGGATTTTAAATATTTTAGGATGTTTTAAAATATTTTAAGGAATTTTCAATTAATTGTTTTTTTTAAGTTTCATGCTCGCAGGATGACAGAAAATTGAAATTTTTGTGCTAAGGGTCTAAATTTTTAAAATAAGTTGTTAATACTTATAAATAAAGATGAAAAATGCCTTTTTTGTTGACAAAATTCATTATTGAAAAAAATTTTCATTATATTCTTATGAAAATAGGTATTTAAGGGTTTTTGGGGTCGCTCAATACGAATCTGGACTCAGATTTAAAAAATTCAAAATGGTGGATCCAAGATGGCGCCCGAAACTTGGAATATTTACGGATTTTTTTCTGAAAATTGGTTTACAGAGGTTTCCGGGGTCGCTAATCACGAATATGAAATCAGACTTTGATATCCAAAATGACGGATTCAATATGACGCTCAAAATAATAAAGTTTTCTGGATTAAAAAAAAATTCGTATACAAGGATTTTTGGAGTCACTGATTACGATTCTAAATTTAGATTTTGAAAATTCAGAAAATCGGAACTAATTCATGTTTTAGGTGATTAGGTGTATATTTTTTCAAACTTCAATATTCTAAATATTTTTCATTTTGAATACAGATTCAAGATCAGCGCCTCCTGTCTGTGCCAACTTTCAAAAAACAATTTAGAAATATTTTGAATTTTGGCCCGCCATTTTGAATGTTCAAAATATAAGTACAGATACGTAATCAGAGATGCCAAAAACCCATGTACACCAATTTTAAAAAAAATTCCAAATTTTGGCCGCCATATTGGATCCGCTATTTTGAATTTAAAAAATCTGAGTTCGGATTCGTGATTAGCGACTCCAAAAATAACCTGTATACCAGTTCTAAAAAAATACAATAATATTCCAAATTTATGTCGCCATATTGGATCCATTATTTTGAATTTTCTAAATCTGAGTTCAGATTCGTGATCAGTGATCCGAAAAACCCTTTTTTACCAATTCTCATAAAAAATTAAAAAATATTCTAAATGTTATCCGCCATATTGGACCCTCCATTGTGAATTTTCAAAATCTGAGATCAGATTAGTAATCAGCGACCCCAAAAACCCCTATTACCACTTTTCATGAAAACTCATTTCCCTGAAAAATGTATGCCGAAAAGGGTTAATGCGATTTCACAGAATTTTAACGATTTTCTCATATTTTCTGGTTGACAGTGGAACTACTTTGTCACAATTTTTTTTGGTAATGATTCATTTCTTTACAGAAAACTAATTGTTTTAGTTAGTCTATTAAAAGTTAGTCAACTAGTCATCAATATTGATATAATATTTCATAATTATAAAATTAACATACGCTTGAATATACCTTTAGAAATATAACCTAAAAATCGGCGCTTGCATGAAATTAAGAATCAGGCGAAACATGAAAATCGCCAAATCTCATCAATTTCTTTCAAATGTGGATCGAGATATAAATAGAACAAAAGTAAATAGTCAAACAAATGCTTGTGATATTCAAAAAAATTTTATGTTCGACCTTATTTATTTGGTTCAAATAAATTTTTGCCAATTTAAAATAAATCTCGTGTTTAAGGGGTCAGTAACACAAGTTTTTTTTTCAAAAAATCAAGTTTCTGAAAACTACAGATTCTTTTGGCAAATATGTGTGTAGTGAATGTGTAGTCTATGGAGCAGGGATCGCTCATTAAGGGTAAGAGACTTTTTTTATTGAAAAATTACTGTATTTTTTATGTATTTTAGAAAAAAATTTTGAGCGCGTTTTTCTCGAAACAAGGTTTTCTGAATTGGTTAACATCATTCAGAAAAAACAATTGAACCAATTGATCTCAAATTTTTACAGACTTATCTACATATGCACATCGATAGAATATACTAGAGTTATAGTTATCGATTAATATTTAAAATTTGAGAAATTGAAATTATATAAAAAGCCAAATCAAAAATCCTATTTAACGTCCAATAATCAAATTGATGCACACTCGTGTGAAAAACAAGAATCCAACAACCAAATAATTTTGTTTTACAACATTTTTAGCAGGGTCTCCAAATTTAGCAGAAATAGTTATGGAAGATTTGGAGGTTTTTTCTTTTAGGAAACTAGCAAAGTTGCAGATGGTCGTTGATACATTTAACAGTTTCCATCCAAAACTTCAATTTACTTATGAAATAGAACAGAATAATAGAATCAGTTATTTGAACATAGATGCAAGTAGGGATTGGGATCAGTTGGTATAGAAAAAGTACATATTCAGGCAGAATTTTGAATTTTCTTTTGTTAGAAATATCCTTATTCTGAATCATCCCCAAAAGTTAATTGAGAAACATATTGCAATGAGAGTTCAACACATCAAAAACAAAGAGAGTAATAATTTGCTTGCACATAATCAGAAAGAATTAAAGGAATATAGTTCTTTTAACACGTTTGTTCCTCCATTTTTTAGTCAAACTTCTAAAACTGTTGAATTTGTTAAAAAATTTAAAATTCATACAATTTTCCGTATACTATTTAAAATGGATTCAGTGATACATTTGTGCAAGGATGCTTCATATAATTTTGAAAAAAGTATGATGTTCGTTTAGGGCGCTGTTATAACAGTGTTCTTGCTAAACATACGAGGTGTGTTAAAAAAATAAGGTGACTTTATGGTTTTCTCAAAAAATATTCAATTATTTCTGAATATTTATGTTGTCCCCTTCAAAGTAATCCCCCTCAGATATAATAGACTTGTGCCAACGCCTTTTCCAATCATCGAAGCACTTCTGATAATCATTTTGTGGAATAGCCTTAAGTTCTTTCAGAGATGCAGTTTTTATCTCCTCAATCGTTGAAAATCGATATCCTTTCATGAGTCTCTTCAGTTTTGGAGCAACGATAAATGAGCAGGTGCATTATCGTGATGCAAAAGCCACGAATTGTTTTTTCAAAGTTTCGGACGTTTTTTGCGTATCGCCTCTCGCAAACGGCGCATAACTTGAAGGTAATACTCCTTATTGACCGTACGACCTTGTGGTAAGAATTCCTGATGCACTACGCCACAGTAATCAAAGAAGACAGTGAGTAAAACCTTCATGATTCATCCCCAGTTATAACCCTTTTGAGAAAATCAGAATCATTATTGACTTCATTCAACATCTCCTGAGCGATGGTCATGCGATGGATCTTTTGATCAAAATTAAGCAGTTTTGGAACAAATTTCGCTGACACACGTCTCATGCCCAAAACGTCCGAAAAGATAGCATAGCATGGGCCAAACGATATGCCAACATCTTCAGTAACTTCTCTGAGGATATTTCGGCGATTTTTCAACATCATTTCTTCCACTGCTTGAACGTTTTCATCTGTTGTTGACGTGCTGGGATGTCTATGGCGAGGTTCGTCTTCGACTCCCTTTCGGTCTTCTTGGAACAGCTTGTACCATTTATACACATTTTTCTTACGCAGAGTAGACTCACCGTATGCAACTGTCAACATTACAAGAGTTTTAGTGCACTGGATTCCACTTTTCACACAAAATTTAATGCAAACTCTTTGCTCCATTTTTTTCGAAAGAAGAAAATCGCCGAGCACACCAAACTCTTCTAACCTTTTACGCGTCTGCCAGAAAAACAATACGTGCTATATAGTCAAAACTGTGAACATATGATAGTCACGAGTATACCAACACAACAAAACAAAAAATTTAAAACTTGAATGTACGTAACCCGCGAAAATTGAAAAGTCACCTTACTTTTTAAACACACCTCGTACAAAGGAATTTGTTGATGTTGACTATAAGCTGGAGTGGGATAATGTTAAATTTTTGCATATTGAAAGTAATGAGAGAAAGAGAGAATTAATGAGAGAATGTGTTTTATTCTGATCATACGGTCCAATATAAATGAAAAAGAATTCAAATGCCAATGAATCTTTATTCGTCAATTTTAATTGATATAACCAACGTACGTTTCAACCTAGTTGCAGGTCTTCTTCAAGGTAATACATCACCTAATCTAAAATTTTTTTAACAATATGTAATACATTTGAAGGAATTAACAAATCTTATTGAAAAAAATTGTATTGTGTATAAATTTACCTGTAAAATTTTGATATTAAAATCCAAAACAAGACATTTCAATTGTGCTTTATTCCTTACAAAGGAGCATAATTTTGGAATGAGCCCATTTTGCAAATTATCAGAAGTTAAAATTTTTTTTTTGTATCAAAATTAAAATAGGCTCTAAATTAAATAATATTACCTACATTTGAAAATCAATTTTACAACAGTTACTTATTGTTTGGAAGGAAAAACATGGACTAACGAATGTATATTGAAAGAAGAACTGAAAAATGTTAAAGTTCCGGATTCACATTCTGTGGTTTCATTGGCTGTAATATCAATGTTTGATAACACAGCCACACAAAAAAAACAAGTGTGCGGATCTGGTAACAAAACACACCTATATATTCCTGTGGATTTTGGGGCGCTGAATTCAAATTCGGTATCAAAAATCACCCATCACATCATGGTTGAGCCATAACCTCAAAAAATTACGAAAAATCATGCACTGAGGCACATAAATTTCAAAATAATACCAGTGATGCAAAGTTTCGCTTAAAAAACATGTCGACAACTGTGAAGGATCAACCCTTGCCTGATATTAACTTATTTAACATAACTTTACCCAACAGAACCTGACCTCACCTAACCTGAATTAAC
>NC_046664.1:67050642-67102818 GCF_010883055.1 Belonocnema kinseyi
TAAAGTATTTTCAATGTTTATAAATCGGTTTAAAATCGTAAAACTTGATTTTAATGTCATTTTAATCAAATTTGAAGCAAATTTTCACTTTTCGCGATTTTTGCCTTTTCATCGCCGTATGGTGGGTTGAAATTTTTGTAAAAAAGAAATCAAAACATGGTTTTCGATATATTTTTTCCCGTAGAATTCGATTCTGAAGTCAAAAACATAAAATTTTTCTTTATTTTTTTTTTATTTAAAAAAAACCATGAAAAAACCGTAAAAATGAGGTTTTTCGAGCAAAACCCCATAAAAAGTAGCTGGACCCTACTTTTTTATTGCAAATTCGGATTCAGCGTCAAAAAGTACATAAGAATATATAGGTCTGGTCAATTGCACAGACACTTTTGTTTTTTTGTAGGCCTGTGTTATTCTTTACCAAAGAAATATTTTGTGGTTTTGTATGTTTATCACTGACAGTGTCGGCAGTAATAATTTAAATAATAATTACTTATTGTCAATTTAACGATCATTATTTTATAATCAGTCTCGTACGTTAAACATTAATTCTGAATTTAATAATAGATTACAATTTTTTTTTCACAGATCGACCCTAGAAGAAATAAACATCAGGAAATGCAGATCGAATTAGTGCATTTTGGCTTGGTGTGTTTCAATAAACATTGTTGAAAAATCTTTGTCTCTGGACCTTATCACAAGTGTGAAAAATGATCAGCCTAAAATTAATAATCCGAGTCATTTCGATGGTATAGGCGTATCAAAAAGATATCTCTTAGAAATTCAACTTGCCCGGAGTTTAATTAATTAAATTTTAGGGATTATTTTTATTTTAGAAAATTTTTTCTCTCGTCCTCATCTCAAAATTTGATTTGATCAGCCATTAAATTAAATTAGAGACTCACTGAGGACAGGAGTTTATCAGTACTAAATCTAGAAGATAAATTTTAGGCAGGAATTTTTATTCCAATTTTTTAAAAATTATTTTATTTTCGAAATTGCTATATCTGCATCTGATTTCCTGACTGGCATTTGATCAGCCCCTAAAATTAATTTTAAGACGTTTTTCGAAAATGATTTCTCTGGACCTGATCCCTAAATTTGGTTTGATCAACTACTAAAGTAAATTAAAGACTCGTCGGTAATAAAATTGTATCAGTGTTAAATCTAAAACACAAATTTTAGGCCGATATTTTAATTTCAAATTTTCTGCTTAATTATTCAATTATCGAACTTGCTATATCTGTATCAGATTTCCAAACTGGCATTTAATTAACCCCTAAAATAAATTTTGAGTAATTTTGATGGTATCGGTGAGCAAAAAAAACATCTCGAAGCAATTTAACAAGTCCGAATTTTAAGTATTAATGTTTTTAGGAAATTATTTTATTTTTGAAAATGTTTTCTCTATCTCGCTGAGGATAGCAGTGTATCGGAAAGATATGCAGAAGCAACATTTTAGGTCGAAAATTTTTTTCCAATTTTTGTAGAAATTATTCTAAAATTATCTATTTTATCAGGTCAAACCAAATTTTGAGATGATGTCCAGAGAAAACATTTGCGAAAATAAAATAAATTCCTAAGAAATTTAATAATTAAAATTCGGATTTTTTAAATTGCTTCGAGATTTTTTTGTTCACCGATACCATCGAAATTACTTAAACTTGATTTTAGAGGCTGATATAATGCCAGTTTGGAAATCAGATACAAATATAGCAAGTTCGAACATAAAATAATTAAACAAAGAAATTTGAAATAAAAATATGGGCCTTAAATTTGTCTTCTAGATTTAATAATGATACAATTGTATCACCAACGAGTCTTTAATTTACTTTAGTAGTTAATAAAACCAAATTTTGGGATCAGGTCCAGAGAAATCATTTTCGTAAAACGTCTTAAAATTGATTGTAGGGGCTGATCAAATGCCAGTTTGGAAATCAAATGCAGATATAGCAATTTTGAAAATAAAATAATTAAAAGAAATTGGAATAAAAATTCATGCCTAAAATTTCTCTTCTAGATTTAGTACTGATACACTCTTATCCTCAGCGCGTCTCGAATTTAATTTAATGGCTGATCAAATCAACTTTTGATATGAGGACGAGAGAAAACATTTGCTAAAATGAAAATAGTCCCTAAAAATTTTATTAATTAAACTTCGAGCAAGTCAAATTGCTTAGAGATATCTTTTTGATACGCCTATACTATCGAAATGACTCAGATTATTAGTTTTAGGCTGATCAATTCCTAGTCTTATGATAAAAGGTTCAGAGATAAAGATTTTTCAACAATGTTTATTGAAATACACCAAGCCGAAATGCACTAATTGCATCTGCATTTCCTGATGTGTATTTCTTTTAGGATTGATCTGTGAAAAAACAACAATGGTAATCTATTGCTAAATTCAGAAATAATGTTCAACTTATTAAATTGATTATAAAGTAATGATTGTTGAATTGATAATAAGTAATTACTATTTAAATTATTACTACTGACACTCAGCAGACATTTCATAATGTTATTGGCACAGAAAATAATTCACGTTCACTTCTTAGTTCACATGTCTCACTTCATTATTAATTAAACACTTTTATTATTTGTAATTACTATGTAAAATAACCTATATTGTTTGGACACTTGTATCCATTTGAAGTTTCGAACGCAACCATGGAAACTATGATAAAATTGATCCGAAGATGCACGGATTTGACCGAAGGTCCGATCCGAATGCAACTTTAAAGGCGCGAAATATGAAAATACCCCTGTACAATGGCTTCTTCCCTGCTGTTGTGTAATTCGGATAGTATCAAGTTCGCCATGTGTGTAAGCCCTGGCGTGTCTACCCTGTATATCATTGGGGACTACCGACACAGTGCCCGCACGACTTGCAGATCGTTTGTAAATCCCCACTGTGCCCGCAAACGGTGTGCCCGATATGCCACATAGCATGTGACCGCCATCGGGACGCGGCGTCGGAGTAACGTGCGGATTAAAAAAAAAGCTGTAACTTTCATTTATGTCCTTTGTTATGATTGTGCAAGAGAAAAATAACATTTCAACGTTATTTATCATGTTAAAATATAGTCTTATATATAAAAATCAGTATGATAAATATATTTAAATTTGTTTCTAAACATGTAAAAAATCCATAAAAGAAATAGAAAAACCCACTACACGAGGGAGTCATTTTTATTGGAACATACTATTTATTCGATTTATTTTAATGCAGTATCAAGAAGTCGAAATCTTGTGGTATACTTATTTTTTCATTTTTTTAAATTACTAAAAAAGAAATTTGCTTTATAAATATCTACTGTAGCTTACTCTGAAACCTTGCTGTTTGAAATATCGCGCGCGCATGCCAGTTGTGCGTGCGCATGGTTTCTCAGATGTGCGGGTCTTGTCCTGTGAGTGCGTGGTTTTCATAGTTCGTGCCAGTTTGTGCCGTACCTGATCGCAGTAATATTGTGGCCACAAGTAAAGATATTATGATGAAATTATAGTATTATTTATAGATTAAAATGAGGCAATTCAAATTTAAAATTTCGGCCTACTAACTGTCGTTTCATGATATTCCTAAAATTGAATAAAACAATGTTATGTATGAAATAAAACTGTCTTGAAATTTTTTTATTGCACTTGCTTTTGTAGTATATTTTAAACAGTGGCAGGGGCAATAGTGTGTTTCGCATTGAGAAGAGATACTTCCTTTTCTCAAAATTGTATCATTGTCCCAATTTTCCAGAGGGGCCTCCGCACGGGACCCAGCTCGGTTTTCCTCACGGTTCAACGAATAAAATTGCAAAGTCCGAATTGCGTATATTTATTTAACACTACTTATTTTAATGTTTCGTGAGTTCAGACTTATAAATAATTATTTTCTGTCAAAAATTGAATGACACTTATCTGAAATTCGAACTCTCGCAATATGGATTTTCCATAGGTAGTCTACAAAGTGAAAAAATAAAATCTTACACGAAGAAAAATGGTAATCGATTTAAATTATTTATTTATTAATAATGTTATTGATATTCCTGTTAACAATTCGTGTATTTTACATTTACATAACGTTGAATTTTGTAATTTTTTTTTGAAAATTAATATTTTTTACTTGAAAAGTCAACTATTCGGTTGAAGATTTATTTGCATTAGTTAATTGAATTCTTTTTTTGAAAATTTATCTTTAAATAATTAGAAAAAAAGCTTAAAATTGGGTACTTTAACTTTTCTGAACTGTAGCTTATGAGGATGGCTTTTTAATTTGCAGTCAGAATACTCGCAATCAATTAATATTTATTTTTTATACCTTTTTTGTCATATAGTATATCCAGTGCAAGTGCAAGCACTGGCAAAAAAAACCAAGAGGGCTTTCATCATGGCAACCATGAGGGATCCACGAGGGATCCATGAGGGAAGCCCATGTTGGGCCCCTATGGATTAACATGTCGTTTCAAATAAGGGACCACGCCTGGATTGCCCTCATGGATTCCACAAGGCATGAGGATAATCCATGTGGGCCCTGTCGAGGGCCCCCTCTGTTTTTACACATGCGTTTATAGACATGTGAGCGATTATAATTTTTTTTGTAGAATTCGTTGTTGAAAAAAACTGCGAAAATTCGATTCTTTTGAAATCAATCTTTCAATCTTAAGCACTGGGCTGAAATAAACCGTGTCGGTATGCTGATAGAGTATTTAATGAAAGTACTTGATTGAATCAACCAAATTATTTCTTCACTCTAACCAAATAATTTTTTAATAAATAATATATTCCGCTCCACATATTTATTTGGTTGAATCAACTAAACATGCCCAAATGAATAATTACTTTGAATTGGCCAAATTAATTCCTTGTGTTTTTCAAAAATAACCAAAGGTTTATTTGCGCTGATCAAATTCTTTAGGGTCAACGAACAAAGTAGGTTGAACAAACTGTTTTGTTGAATAGAATCAATTTTTTCATTAGGAAGGCTTGTTCGATTATAAAAATATAACTTCGAAAAAATACTATTTTCTTATTTAAATATTTATAATGACGTTAATTATAGGCTAATGGTTATTGTCTACTCTGAAAAATACTCCTATGAGACATTTGACATTTTTAATGAAGACAAAGTTTTTGGCTTTGTTTAAGCAACTTATGAAAGTTATTGTTTATTTAAATTATTTATAACAATTAGCTTCAAACTTAATTTAAATATTGGTGTTTCTAAACTGTATCTGAAATTTATTGTGATGGCTAACGACTTCTCTTGTAGCTTTTCTTCGGAGGGAACAACTAACATTTATAAAATGTTCAATTTAAACTGGTCAAAGTTCACTTCTTTGTTGATTTTTTGTTATTTAAGATTCATAGTTTTAGTTTCAAATTAAACTATTTGTTCAAATATTGTCTTTTTTAGTCTTCATTAATTTTTGTTTTTAAAATGCAACTTTTTGATTAAAAGAACTTCTCTACTGAAAATGAATTTTTTCGTTGATTATTTACTATTGTAGTTAAATATTCATCTTATTGGTTCAAAATTGTAACGATTTTTTTAAAAACTGGAATCTAGAATGAAGAAAGATATCGGGCATGTCCGACCCTGGCCTTGGTCTTAAGTCCAGGATTTAGAACGTGAACAGTATAAACCATTTACACTTGTAATATATGATATGAGGTTCAATTTCCAGTGGAGAGATATAGATGATATTTTTTCAGAAAAAATTTAATTTTAAAAATAATTTATGTGAAAAATATTTGCACTTTGTTTTCAAAGCAGTTATTTTATGTATTAACTGCATCCTATATATTTTAAGTGCAATATAATATATTTTGATTCAAAGAAGGTTCGTTAAATTAATAAAGATTCGTTAATTTGTAAAAATGCAATGCCTCTTTATCACAAAAAATTCATTTAATTCAAAGAAATTAATATGTGGCTTTAATTTAAAATGGCTTTCTTCAATTTCAAGGTATTTTTTGGTTTAATGAAAAAAATTATGTTAAATAAAACCATTCTTTAGTTTTCAACAAATATTTTTCTGAAAGTACGAGAAACAAAGATTTTGGTTTAAGGATGTACACCGCGTACAATCAATCTCAAAGGTAGCCTATATTTAAAATTATGTATAAGATTAACAAAAAAAGATTGATCATTAATTCCTGTAAATCTTGATGAAGGCTTCTAAGCACACTGTAGAAAAAAAATTAGAATAATATTGTTTATTTAAAATTAGTTATTTAAAGGTTTAGCTTTTCCTTTCCCTTTCGGAAATACTTACCATTTTTATTTAATCCTAATGATCAAGGTCTTATTTTATTCTTCGAAGGGTTATCTAAATATCTATTTGGGTTGATTTTATTTTCAAAAAAATAATCAAAAAATTGAACAGTTATTATTGTTATAGACAATCATTCAAAATTTTAATTAACATCGCCCAAATAGAATTGTAGAGAATCCTTCAAAAAATAAAATAAGGCGTTGATCATGAGGATTACATAAAAATGTAATTTTTTCCTAAAGAGAAAGAAAAAACTTAACCTTTAAATAACTACTGTTAAATACATAATTTTAACCTGGATCATTTTTTTCCGAAGTATGCTTAGAAGCCTCTATCAAAATTAACCTCAAATAATAAAAGATTTTTTTTTGTCGATTTTATAAATCATTTTAAAGATAGGAAACTTTTGAGTCTGATTGTACCTTGTGTACATCCTTGATGGAAATAAATGACTTATGATCAAACGTATCCTTACGCACCGTGATTAATAGCTAGATTATTTTATCAATATAATGTGATTTATAAAATGCTGTAATTAAAAAATAAATTTTTTTTTATTATCCTATATATGAAAACTCGTAACCTTCATTAGTAGCGCATGGAGGATGAATCTTACATAGTGGATTTAAGCACATAATTTATGGCGACTGGCTTCCTCTGTTTTAAATGTATAAAATTAATCGAACTTAAAACTAGGTTTCTACTTTTATGGATCGCCAAGAATTATTTTAATTTGCGTCTTTACTTTCACTTTCAATAACAGCTGTTATTTTTAATAATAAATTTTTAATTGTTTTATTTAATGTTAAAGTAATATTTATTTCAATTTTATCTTAAAATTTAATTCTTTTGAATAATATAAACGATTATTAAATTAATAGATATATTGTTAAATCATCAAGTTTAATCATATTATTATATAAATTATAATTGAATTTTTTATCAAAACGTGAAGTTATTATAAGCTAAATTACAATTATATAAATTTATTTTATTAATGTTTTAATTATGTTAATTATTTAATGTTGAAAAACTTATTAATTTTGGATTAAAATTAAATAATATCGTATTTTTATTGTAACCTTATCTAATCAAAATTTATTAACTATTTAATATTAGAGCTATATTTGTTAAGTAATAATTAGTTAAAATTTATCTTAAAATTTAATTTAAAAAAAGATTAATAAATTAACAGATACATTGCGAAATCATCAAGTTTAATAATATTATTATATAAAATATAATTAAGAATTGGGGTTAAAACGTAAAGTTATTATAAGCTAAATTACAATGAAATAAATTTATTGTATTGATGTTTTAATTATGTTAAAGATTTAATGTTGAAAAACTTATTATTTTTAGATTAAAATTAAATAATATTGTATTTTTATTTTAACGTTATATAATCAAAATTTATTAACTATTTAATATTGGAGCTATATCAACTCTAAATTTTACATAATTGAGTCATAAATGAAAAATTTTTTGTTCACGTTTTAGTTATAATAATAATATTTTCTACAAAGGTTAATAATATTATGTTATACATGCTCATAATTTTTTATACTAATATTATATTCATATTTCATATTTTAAAATTATTTACAAATTTGAAATTAAATATAATTTTAATAAATTTCAAATTGATTTATTCATTGCTACAAGAATAATTTTAAAAATTTTATCTTAAAATCTAATTTTGTCAAATAATTTAAAAGATTATGTTTAGTAACATAAATATGTTGTTTCCTTTTAGCTTATGTAATTAAATATTGCCTGTTACTTTCGTAATAGATGTTTCTTTTTTTCTTTTAAATAATTATATCACAATTATATCATTTTTTATGGTGCTTCCGATATTGTGAAAAAAGTATTTAAATTCAATTTTCTAAATTATATGTACACATATTTTAATTTTTTTAAATCAGCTAAAAAGTTTTAATAAATTAAATGCAAAGAAATCCAGTTTCAAATTTGAATTGGAATAAAATGTAAATATTATTTAAATGTTTTCATTAAAATAATTGTGTAATGCTTTTTATGTTGTGAAATTATTAATTAATTATGAACTAATTTTACAAAAACTCACATTTTCTGCAATTAGTCTAAGAGTTTAAAATAAAGAAAAATTTTAGGAATGAAAGTTGAAATTTAAAAAAATGTATTAACTAAAAATTATTTAAAGGTTTTAGTGAGAATTATATTTTAATGCTTCTTATTTTTTGAATTGACTATTTGATATAAGCTGCATATTTGTTTTCGAACATTAAATTGAATAAAGATTAAAATTTATTACCTTAAATTTAATTAACATAAGTAACAAATTAATACATTATTTACTTTCTGAGATTAATATTTTTATTCAATTTTCAAAAATATATGTAAAAATGTTCAAATTTTTTCACTCAAATGAATATTAAGTCACTAAAAAATGAAAATTTACAAATAACATTTAAAATTTGTTAAAAGATATATAAATGTTTCAGTTAAAATAATTGTTTAATGATTTTTATGCTTTCAAATGACTGAATAATTTTTAATTGATTATGTTACAAATATCCGGGTTATATACATTACCCGGGTTACCCCGGGCTGGGTTTCATGGACAGGAACCGGGCGGGAGCCGGTCGGGCTACATTTTTCTCGAATCACGTAGTCAGGGGCCGGCCGGTTACTGGCCGGACGAACCCTGGTTATATCGCATGGTCGGAAGCCGGCTGGACACTGGTCAGGTTAATGCTTTTGTAGAAATTACACATTTTTTAAGAGCCGTGATATTATCACAGACGTGATTATGGATGCTAGGTGAATCAATATTTGAAAATTATAATTTAAAGATTTATTAGATCAGTCAAACAAAAATGAGCCTTTTAAATTAAAAAAAAAAATTAAATTTTTTCGAATAATTTAACATTTTAAATTAAACTGTTATCGATTCTGCTATGTGCAACAACAGAAATGATACAATTTTTATAAACTTCTCTATATTTAGACAATGTTTAGCCTGTACAATTTCAAATTTACCGCCATATATAGCGCCTGCTGTGTCTGTCGTCTGCATAGACACTCAGTAATTCTCAGTTTCGCACCTGGAACGAGAATCCTCCTTGCAGTCACGTCGCGTCGTCTCTTCGAAGTTCGCAAATAAAATCGAGACTCATGGTTAAAATCAAACTTATTTCAGTAATTAGTTTGAATCCCGCACTCAGTGCGCGAATAATTATTATTTTAAACTAAAATATAGTCTTGTGAATACAGTTTTTACTTTCTACCTTCCTCACCTTAAATCACCACGTGGCTTCCAAATTGCTATGGGATTCTATCACCAGGGAATAAAATTCTACTCAAATTTTCTTGCCAGAATTGGTTCACTTAATTTGACTTCTTAAGTTCACCGTAATCTTTACGATGAGCTTTAAAAGACAAAACTAGTTACCAATTTCTCGCCTGAGGCAACATTTCTTAATTGCTATTTGGCCGAATTACCCGACCGGATCCCGGCCGGTATTGAAGCCGGGATCCGACCAGTTTACCGTGAAGTTTTTAGCCGGATCCCGGCCGGATTCTCCGACCAGCGCCTGCCTTAAAGCGGGGCTATCGGGCTGGGACCCGGCCGGATCCCTGATTGGATTCCTACACGGGCAATATTAAATCATATCCAGTTTAGATTTAAATTGTTTTAAATTAAGTAACCTACATTGATTACAGTAGAGTCTCGATTGTCCGAGCTATTGTGGACCGGCCTCAACTTGAATAATAGGGAAACTCGGATAAAAACGGAATTTTAAACAAAAAGAAACGCTCGGTGTAATAAACTGAAAGTAGAGACTTATAACGTAGAGAGCATATACATTATTAACAAACAAGAGCAGAGGTTTGGGAAAATCTGTTCTGGTTGGTTAAGAAAGTTCATAATAATGCATAAGGGTTGAATAATACGAACTACTATTGCGCTATAGCTCGGATAAGACGCGTAAACTATTTTTGTTTCAGCCTCGTATAATTGCGAGCTCGGATAATGCGGCCTCGGATAAGCGAGGTTCTGCTGTATTTATTTTAAGATTACGTATTTAAATAATAGTTGATACCTTTTGTATCGTAGTTTATTTTTTCTTTCAAACATTTATATTTCAAGTATATGAATATTTATGATGACTGTGATGATTGTGAAATGAGATTCTGAATTGCATTTTCAAACTTATATTTACATATATTTTAATTTCTTTAAAATTAATTTACAAGGTAATTAATAGATTAGAGGTATAAAAATGCTGCTTCAAATTTAAAGGAGAATATAATGTGAACAATATTTGAGTGTACAAATGAAAATAATTGTTTAATGCTCCTTATTTTGTAAACTGATTCATTAATTATGAAATTAAAAAATATATATATATATACATATATATATATATATATATATATAAAATTTACTTAAGATTATATGTGAATTAATACTTCAAATACCACAGTTTTAAATAAATAATTTTCAAATGATTCTGATGTTGTGAAATGAGTATCTGCATTTAATTTTTCTAAACATGTTTTAATTTTGTTTACGAATAAGTATCAAAAATTGCCAAGCGATCAAATTTTCAAAAATTAAAATTAAAAAAGGGAGAGGGGAAATTATTTCAATTTTTGAATGAAAATTATAGTTTAATTCTTTTTATGTTATAGACAGATAAATTAATTATTAATTCATTAATACTTTTCACAATGTTAAATTACATAAATACTACATTTTAAAATTTAAATTTGAGTTAACAAATTGATGATTTAAGTGAATGTTATATTATTAAATACCGGCTACAATTTATATAATAACATTTTCTTAATATTTGAATCACAACATTTTTAATTTTATTATTTATTCTAATTTTTGTGTAATTTTTTACCAAGTAAAAATTATTTGAATAATTGATGATGAAAATAATTCTTTAATGCCTTGTATTTTATGAACAGAATAATTACTTATTATAAGCTAATTATTTTTTTTACGATATTTGATTCCATGAAAATTGCATTCATTGATATAAGATATGAACATTTTAATAGAAGCATATTTATATTTAACATATTTCTATTAGAATTATATAGTGTTTCGAAAGGTTGATGATGTTTTAAAATTATTATATGAATTAAATTGTCAAAATCATATGTATAAGTGTTTTGTTTCTTTCAAAAACAAGTATTGAAGGTTATTAATAAATAAGATTTTCAGAAAGGAAGTTTAAAGTATATATAAAGTAAGAGTAAATTTATTATTTTAATGAAACGAATTATTTGAGGCTTTTTATGTTGTGAACCATTTAATTCATTATTAGCTGACAATTTTCTTCACACTTTCTTCATCTCGGTTTGAATTAGTGACAAAGGTCACTAAAAAAATTAGAGGTATGGAAATCCTGTATCAAAATTTAAAGGAGAATATACACATAATGTTAACATTATTTGAATGTCACGATGAAAATAATTGTATCATGTTTTTTCTTTTGTGAACTGATTAATTCATTCACAACTGATTCTACTTAAAGTTACATATTCTGGAATCAGTTTAAAAGCTTCAGATTAAATAAAATTTTTAAAAATAAAATGTCAAATAAGAAAAACATATATAAAGTTAAAGTTTTTGAAATGTTTTATAACAGAATTATATTTTAATGGCGTTTCTCTTGTAAAACTATCAATTGATTGTTAGCTAATTAACGTTTTCTGGGAATTAAAGTGAATAAAGATTAAAACTTAGTTCCTGAAATTTAAGTGGCATAATTTAATTATTGACTTAAAGGTTCCGGTATAGGAATCCAATCAGGGATCCGGCCGTGTCCCAGCCGGATAGCGCTGCTTTAAGCCGGGCGCTGGTCGGGGAATCCGGCCGGGATCCGGCTAAAAACGTCACGGTAAACTGGTCGGATCCCATTTTCAATACCGGCCGGGATCCGGTCGGGTAATCCGGCCAAAAAGCGGTTAAGAAATGTTGCTTCACGCGAGAAATTGGTAACTTGTTCTGTCTTTTAAGGCTCATCGTGAAGATTACGGTGAACTTTAAAAGTCAAATCAAGTGAACCAATTCTGGCAAGAAAATTGGAGTAGAATTTCATTCCCTGATGAAAGAATCTCATAGCAATTTGGAAGCCACGTGGTGACTTAAGGTTAGGAAGGAAGAAAGTAAAAACTGTAAACACAAGACTATAGTTTAATTTAAAATAATAATTATTCGCGCACTAAGTGGGGAATTGAAACTAATTACTGAAATAAGGTTGATTTTAACTACGAGTCTCGATTTTATTTGCGAACTTCGAAGAGACGACGCGACGTGAGTGCCAGGAGCATGCTCGTTCCAGGTGCGAAACTGAAAATTACTGAGTGTCTATGCAGACGACAGACACAGCGGGCGCTATATATGGCGGTAAATTTGAAATGGTACAGGTCAAACATTGTCTGAATATAGAGAAGCTTATGACAATTGTATTATTTCTGTTGTTGCACATAGCAGAATCGATAACAGTTTAATTTAAAATGTTAAAGTAATCGAAAAAATTTAATGTTTTTTTTAAAAAGAATTTAAAAAAGCTCATTTTTGTTTCACTGATCTAATAAATCTTTAAATTATAATTTTCAAATAATAATTCATCTAGCATCCATAATTACGTCTTTGATAATATCACGGCTCTTAAAAAATATGTAATTTCTACAAAAACATTAACCTGACCAATGCCCAGCCGGCTCCGGACCATGGTATATAACTAGGGTTGGCCCAGCCAGTAACCGGCCGGCCCCAGACTACGTGATTCGAGAAAAATGTAGCCCGACCGGCTCCCGCCCGGTTCCTGTCCATGAAACCCAGCCAGGGGTAGCCTGGCCGGGATCCGACCAGAAACCTTGTTGTATTAAGGCCAACCGGGGAAATTTCTACACTGGTTATATAATGGAATATTGAATATAATTTGAATATTAAAAGTTAATTTAAATTTGTAATTATCTTATTTCAATTAGATAATTTTTCAAATGATTCTGATGTACTGAAATGTGTATTTGCATTCGATTTTTCAAATCATATGAAAATAGGGTTGATTTCTTTCTGAAATTAGTATCAAAAGTTACCAATAAAACAAATTTTCAAAAATGAATGTGATATTAAAAGAAAATGTAGAGTAAAAATTTTTTCTATGCTTAAATGAAAATGATTGTTTAATGTTTTTTAAGTTATCATTGATAAAAAAATCAATGAATTATTAGATGACTAATTTTTTCACAACACCGAAATAACGATTCAATTATAAATTTTTTTTGCTATCATATTATAATTCCGGAGTTTGTAAGAAGAAAAAAATGTTTTCTTTTTTTAAATCTAAGAAATCATTTTTTTTAATGTTCAAAGAGATAAGTAAAACAAAATTTTTGAAAGAACTTATTTAAAAAATTAGAACAATAAAAGCGTCTTAATAATTTTGAAACATTTTGAGAATAATTTTTTTAAATTGTTATGGGAAAATTTTAAGTAGTTAATAATTATTTCTGAAATAATAATTTTTAATTTTAAGGATTTAATAATTGTTAAAATATAATATGGAAGATTTTAATAAAATTATCTTCATTTTCTGTGATTTAATTCAAATTTAGGTAAAGTTACTTTTTTAGGGCGTCAAGAGAAACAAAAATATATAGTTTAGATTAATGAAAAAATTGCAAACAATTTTTTACTAATGTGTTCTAAGAGCTCATTAAAAAAGATTCAAAAATTTTTGTATATCATTTTATAAAATAAAAAAAAGGTTTAACAAGTGTTTAAAGCAACATCGTGCCAAAACAAATAATTTTAGAACAAATTTTAGTAAATTTAAGAGATATTCATAAGTTTTAACACCATTAAAAAACAATAAAAATTTAAAAGATATTTTAGAACTTTTTTGAAAATTCAGCATAATGACATAAATTCTTTAGGTTCCCAAAAAAATTTCTTAAGATTTTTTAATTTGAAAAATAAGCTTCAGCAGAAAATTCAGAAAAGATTTTAAAACATCAAATATTTACTTAAATTTCGAGAAAGAGTAGAAGATTTTAAAGCAAAATGTTTTAATTTTCAAACTTAAAAAAATATAAAATAAATTAAACCATAACATTCTATAAATATTGCGAAAATTTACAAAAATAAAGAAGATTTTTAAACTGCAGAAGATTTAAAAAATGCAGATTTATGTGAAAGTTCTTAAACAAAAAGAAGGCCAGGCGATGAAAACGCAAACGTCTGAGCACTAATGTTTTTTTTCAAATTAAAATTTGTGAACAAAATGTGTGAAAAACAGAAAACCTATATGGTAAAGTATCACATACCCTTGACTAATATTTTAGGCAGCAGTTTAGATTTTAAATAACTTTTATAAATTTCAAGAACAATTCCAGCCAGGTAAAAATATTTTTAAGAATTTAAGAAGTATTGTGTAGATATTTAATTCTAAAAGGGCTCGAGCTTTTCCTATTATTTTGTAAAATCTCGTAAAATATATATTTTTCTTAATCTAGATTTTTTCTTGGCGAATATGAAATATTCACAAATAATTCATAATTTTCTTCAAATTTGTAAGAAATTTTTGAAGATTTTGAGGTAAATTTTGTACACTTTAAATGATTTTTCAAAATTTTAAGAAAAATTCGACTTATTTACAAATATTTTTAGAAATTCAAGAGGCTTTGGATAGACTTCAAATATTTTAAGCCTTGGAAGCATTTCCGAAAATTTATGGAATATTTATTATTTCTTCTGAAATTATAAAAGACCTAAATATCTTTTGAAAATGCTGAAATTTTTCTGATAATTTGTAAAATCCTCTAAAATAAAATATATATTTTTTAAATCTTCTGCATTCTTTTTTTGACACTACTTGAATATTTAAAAATCTTTAATAATTGTCTCATGAAAATGATAAAACTTATATAATTCTTTGAAAAAATGCTGAGATTCCTTTCTTTGTAAATAAAGGTAAAATGTATGTAACTAAACAAATATAAAAAAAGCATTGTTGTGTTACTTCAAAATATTGTTTAATTTATTTCTATACAGCACTTCATCCTGAAAATCTATTTTTTTTTACAAAACGTCATTTAAGTTTTTAAAAATAATACAAAAAAAAATATTACGCAACTGCAGTTAGGGTGTGGGAAGGCAAAAGTGTTTAAAATAACGTTACGGAATATGTGAACGATCCATGAAAATAGTACTCGTACATTTTACGATACATTGATACACTGAATTCATTCTTTCAGAATCTAATTTCAAAAGAATATAAGTCTTCAAAAATTTTTAATAAATGAATTGTTATTAGAAAATTGAGCAAATTATAAAAATGAGCATACAAGTGAGCGCGCGCGTGCGCGCGCACATAATACTCTAGTATTATAAATTCCTCGAAGGCACGAAAAAAGACAACTTGCAGATTTCTCTCAGTAATGAAACTAGTCTGCTTGACTGCAACCAGACGTACACAAAAGCCAGAATGTTATCTGTTTTAGGCGCAAAGAACACTTAATTTTAAATTTAAAAAAACATCTTTCTGAAAAAGCTCTCTCTAGTAGCCGCTATAATTGCAATTAGATTATTTAATAAAAATATTGCACTAAAAATTCATCCTTGTAAACCTATTTTGGTTGTTGTCAGACCCCGAGTCGTTTAAACTTTAAAGTATCTTGAATGCGATCAGAACCAAGTAATAACGTCCAACTATTTTTTGTACAAAGTTAATTCTATTCAATTAAAAAGCCTTCCATTAAATTTATAGTTGATAATTTATTTCTTTTGGTTAAAAATACTACTAATTAACTAAAATCTTTATAGTTGAAAAATCAACTATTTGGTTAAATAGTCCGGAAAAGCTAGACTTTTCTTCAGAAAAATAACTCTTTTTCCTTTATCATCATGTCCGCGAGGGCACTAGAAATGGATGAGGGAAAAGTTCCGCAATTTCCTAATTTTTTTAAATTGTCCTTTTTCGAGCTAGTTTATCCTGACTAAAACATTAATCTTTACGGATGAAAATTCAACAATTTCATTGAAAATTCGTATTTTTGCAGAAAATTAATCTTTTTGGTTAAAAATGTGTGTCTTTAGTTGAAAATTTATATCTTTTGTTGAAAATGTATTTTTTTTTTGCTTAAAAATAATACTTTTTAAACTTAGAAATTAAAGATTCCACTTTTGTTTGAAAATTTATGCTTTTTATTTCGCAATTAGAACAGTTAATTTTTTTGTTAAAAATTCATGTAATTTGTTGAACATTTAACTTTTTAAGAAGAAAGTTAATCCTATTAGTTGCAAATTTATCATTTTGGTTAAAAGAATTTTGCTGAAAATTTGTCTGTTTTGGTTAGATAAATTTCACTATTTTTATTTAAAATTAAAATAATAGTTGTGATATAAATAAATCGAATTAACCATATATATTATGTAATAAAAACTCTTATTTTGCAATAACCTTGATCACTTGATATTACAGAAAGTACAAAAAATTATGGCAAGACTAAAATATAGAACAAAAATAAAATAAATATTTAATTTCATGTTAGTTGAAATTAGAACGTCTATTTATTAAATTAATTTTAAAATATATGTGTATATATGTGTATATGTATACAGGACCTAAATTAATATTATTTTGAAAAGGTCAAAAAGGTCTAAAGTTGTTAATGATAATCCTGTAAGGTCTACAAAAAGTAATTATAAATTTGTTACTTTTCGAAGGCCTTACAGGATTATAATTAACAACTTTTAAATTAATTCGAAAAATGTAAATTTCAAATATTGACGCCACAAAAATAACGCAAAATTTAATTTTTCGTTTAAAGTATGCAAGATACGACAAAAGATGAATAAGTAAAAATTTTGCACCCACAAAAGATCTATAAATTTGGTATTATTCACTTTTTGATAGGCTAAGTGGTTTTTTATTTATCTGTAAGAAACAGCATTAAACATCTATAAATTTGTAATTCAAAATAAACAAATAAAAATTTTCGCCTAAACTATATTTCCTGATTTTTTCGAGCCACGTTACGTTAGAACTCGTATTTTTGGCTTACATGGTAAAAAATAAAATTGAACGTAAAAAAATTAAATTTAAGAAAAACGACACAATTTGCATTAAAACCTTTATTAACAAATTTTTTAAAATATAAAGCACACTTTAAAAATTTTTTAAAATAAAATAGTGAAAATATGTATGTTACAATACCAATACAGAATGCATATTAGGAATTTCAATAATATAAATTTATTAAAATGGTAAATTTGTTCATGGTAGCTAATAATAAAAATTTGTGAAAAATGAGAAGCAAATACATAAGTAATTATGAAAAGTAAAATTTGTACATTAATTTGCAAAATCTGAATAAGCAGTACCAGCCCGAAGTGCAGAAATAAATATAACATACATTTGAGATAATAGTTTTGTACATAATGTAGAAAAATTTGCATTGTGGATAAAATGGAGTGCGAAGCACTAGATACCTGATGAGAATATATTTGTTAAAGCCGCAGGAGTTTTAACAAAAGAGAATTAACAATCACGAACTTACATTTGTCGATTTTTTGACCTTTAAGTTTAAAGGCTCTGCGCACAAATGTGTGGGAAATACTTTAGAATTAGTTTGAACATTAACTTAATATAAGTCGTTTACAAGAAAGAAGTGGATTGTAGCAGTGTGAACTGGATTAGAGCGGAGTAGAGTAGAAGGGGGAGGTGTGACGAGAAAATGTGTGAAGAGGGCTGCGCAGTCGAATTCTACGGTATATAAGGATTCGCAGTACACTTATGCGGTTTTGTGATACTGCGCAGCATACCTATACTATAGCTGAGACTGCGCAGTGCAGCAGACTAATAAGACACTTTGTAAAAGTACAGTACTGGTACACAATATTCGGAATGCACATTATAGTTCTTCAGAACATGCAACTGTGCAGTTAAGTACTACTACACTCATTGATATGCAGACTTGATCTAAAAATGTCTACAGAGTGGGAAGTTGCGCAGTGAAGTTGTAGGACACTTAGGTCTGTCTAGTCGATTTCCTTGACATATGCGGTTGCGCAGTAGAAACGGGTAACAAATTCAATTCTTCTTTATTCATTCAACATTAATGCGGTTTTTGTTTCAGGGAATTAAATACATTTCTATGCAATCTTCAGGAAAGTGAAGTATTCCTTTAAGTTAAATTAAATGAGATTATTAAAACTACAGTGCGCATTTGTAAGTTTCGTGAAACTGCACTGCACATCTGCATGTGCTGAAGAACCCTACTGCGCAGCGCGAGTAACACTGGTCCTACGAAACATATGCATGTTACTTGCACATATACTGCGCACCCGTAACTGTCTATGTACTGCACTGCGCAGCCACATATGCTTTTAAACTTTACTCTGCTGTCCCAGTACCATGATTATCTCCTTGAATTCTACTGCGCATCCATATTATTGTGAAAATATACTGCGCACCCTTAGGTACCGCAGACACATATTTTGGAGATTTCTAATGCGCAGCCAGAATGCCATGTGTCTTTACTACGCACACTTACGCGTAATTTGAGCTTAAATGTAACTTCATTGTTGGATAACTCTACAGCGGAGCCCTAGGTACTATAACATTTTTCTGCTTCACCCTTCCTACCACAGAAGTTTACAACGCATTGCGTGAGTGCTTTATCGCCCTCTATGAAACTTAAAAATCCAGTTGGCTCATTCTTTATTGTGTCGATTGCAAAGTTAATAAATTTTAAAATTTCATCCCCTTAATTCTTTCATTCTAAATACTTGTCTTGATTAGGTTCCCCAGGATACTTCCGTTTCCGGCATGAAAGTGTAAAGTAGTGGGAATTGTTGATGCTGAGTTTTTCTGATATTGTGGTGAAATTTGAGGTGAGTGGATTGTGGAAGTGTGTAGAAGGGTGTGGATGTAAGAGATTAATTGAGGGATTGTATGATTGAAAAGGGGAGGTAGATATTTTGAAGGATTGAGACAGATTTGTGTGGAAGTTTAGGTTAGGTTGTTTGGAGATTTGTGATTGGGTGGGAGGACGGTGTTGATCGTGTTGCTAGTAGTAGGGTTGAGTAGCGACGAAGAAAGGCGAGACAGGTACTAGACTACGACGGTAGATAGAGGCAGGGAAGCATAGAAGGGGGGATAGGTTGAATTTTAGTTAATTTGGATGAATGGCTAGCGGAACGAGTATGTCCGCGGAAGAAACAGATTTAGAGTAGGAAGTGTTCAGTACGCGGAAAAAGAAGATCAAGGAAAGGAAGGCAAGGGGGAAGTATATGGAAACTATAGAAAAGGAGAGATTAAGAGCAAAAAGCGTAGGATCAATTAAGGGCTTTATCAAAAGAAAGATAGAGGAGAGGGAAAGCAGTGAAAAGAAAGAAGATATCGGTGTGAGTGCGAAAAATCAAAAAATGTTTAGATCGCCGCCGGAAACGCAGAATTTGGTAGGGAAGAGTGATAATAGTAAGGGGGCTGACGGAACCAGAGATGAAAGTGAGAAAAGCAGTAGGAAAGGGGAGAGAAATTAAAGAAGGCGATTAGGCTGGAAATGGCTAAACTTAAGAAAGAAATAAAAAAATGGGAAGAAATCTGTAAAAAGTTAGAAAAGAGGATGCAGTCATTGGAACAAAAATCAGAGAAGCAGGAAGAAGATAATAATAAAATGGTAGATGAGATGCATGCTAGAATGAATAAACTTGAAAGCTCGAACTGGGATTGTGGTGGGGGCGACAGTGGGAATAACAAGATAGAAAGGCTAAGAAAAACAGAACAAGGAATAGAAAAGAAAAGGAGGGAAGAAAGAAAATTAAACATAGTGATATAGGGTATAATATCAGAGGGGAAGGAGCTGAAGGTAGGAGTGGAAGAAGTACTAAAAACGAATGATGCGGAGGTAGAGATAGAGAAAGTGAGAAGTGTAAAAAGGGAAGAGCGAATAGGGGAGAGAATGGTACTGGTAAGACTAAACAAATAGCAACATAAGAGGGAAGTGTTGACAAAGAAGAGGATGTGTTTTGGAAGCTCGGAGAGAATAGAGGATGATTTGACATAGATAGAAAGGAAGATGCAGTATAAGTTAAGGCACATAGCGAAAGAGAAAAGAAAAAATGTAAGACGAACATGGGTTAAGTATGGGAGAATAGAGATAGACGGAGTATGGTAGGATTGGGATGAAGGAAAGGAATAGATAGTAAGTAATGAGGTACAGGGAAACTAGAAGAGGAAGAAACGGGAGATAGGAAAATAAGAAATAGTAAGAAGGAAAAAATATGAGAAATGAAAGTAGCGAAGAATAGAAGGTTTGTTATTGGAATATAGCAGGATTGGAGAGAAAAGATAGGGAGTTTATGAGAAATTTGACACAATGGGATGTACTCATACTGATGAAGACATGGATAGATTAAAAGGGATGGGAAAGAATAAGGGGAAGGTTACCAAGAGGTTGCAAATGGCAAGTGCAAAATGCAAAGGGAAAGAATAAAAACGGCAGAGAAAGGGGAGAAATGGTGATGGGAGTAAGAAATATATGCATAACAGGGAAAGATAAGAAAGACAGGAAAGAAAAGAAAGAAGGATTAATAGTAGAAGAGGTAATGATGGGAGGAGAGAAGTGGAAGGAAGTGGGGGAATATGTAAACAGTGATATGCAGGAGAAAGCAGAGAAGATGAAAGAAATGGTTGAAGAAATTAAAGAAGAGATTAGGCTGATAATAGTTGAGGATTTCAATGCGAGAACATGAGACAAAGGAGGAAGGGAATGGATATAGAAGGAGATAAGAAAGAAGAATATACACATTCGGGACGCAAGAGGAGAAAGGTGATTGATTATGTAATAGTGGATAATAAGGTAAAAGAGAAGGTTCAGAAACTAGAGGTAGGTGATTATATTGATTAGGATCATTTTCCCTTAATAGTCACATTAGAGACAAAGGAGCAATAGCAATATGAATAAAAGGGGAGCAAATGTAAGAATTGTAGGAAAATGGGATTAATCAAGGGAAGGAAAAGAACAGTTTAAAGAAAAGGTCAGAAATACAAAATGTGCACAAACAGAAAGTGCACAAACAGAAATGAAGTTAGTAAAGGGCGGAATAGAAGTAGATAGGATGAGGACTGTAAACAGAAAAAAGGAGGTCAGAAAGGAATTCAGAAAGTGAAAAAAAGAAAAAAGTAATGGGGGAAATTATAAGAAAAACAAAATATACTGAGTTGTGTTATCAAAGAAAAGAGAAGATAATAAAAGGTTTAAGAAAGAGGCGGAGAAGGCTAGAACGCAAGAAGAGACATGGAAGGTTGTAAATTGAGACAGACAAAACAAAGAAAAAAAAAGGAAACCAAGATATTGAAATGGTAGAATTTGAAGAAATATCTTTTGGATCTGCTAGGTGGAGTAGAGAAAAAAGTTATAAAGAAAGGAAAATATGGTAGAGAAAGAGATGAGGAATAGGAGATAACAAGGGAAGAAATAGTTAAGATTTTAGGGATAATGAAACATAGAGAGGCATCTGGTATAGATGAGATTTCAAATTGAAGTATAGAAATATGGAGGGGAGGAACTAGAGGAATGGGCATGGATAATGTGTAATGGAGTATGGAGAGGAGAGGGGTGGCCAGAGTTATGGGAAAGAGGAGTAGTTATACCAATAGTAAAGAAAGGCAAAGGAAAAGAGGTTAAAGATTATAGTGGGGAGGGGGGTTACACTGATTCCAACACTGTATGAAGTATATTTAACTATTTTTTCGGAGAGATTGAAGGTAGAAGTTGATGAAAAAAAGATTGAGTCACCGAATTAGACAGGGTTTATAAAAGTATTGGGGGGAATGGGCAATATATATGTTCTGAACTATCTAGGAAATAAGAGAATTAAAAGGGAAAAAGAGGCAATTATAGCAATTTTAGTGAACTTAAAGGCGGCAATTGATTCATTAGACCGAGGCGAAATAGAGAAAGTTATGGTAAAAAAGGGGATAAGAGAGGGATTAATAAAGAGAGTATCAAAATTTTTTGGAGAGACAAAAGATATGGAGAAGAGGAAGAAGAAGGTTTAAAAAATTGGAGAAGGAAAATGTGGTTCTTGGACACGCTAGTTTGGCCCTTTTTCCTTTTCCTGTGATGTCTTTTTATACATCAAACTAAACTCCTTTCTCATTTCTACGTACTCCTCCTTTTTCGCGGTTCCTTCCTTCCATTTTCTGTACTTTTTTCACCTTTCTCTTCATGATTTTATATTCCTATTCCGCTACGGCTTCACCATTCCTTTCTTCTTTTTCCTAAATACCTTCTTTTTCACACAACCTTTTACTTTCTCTTTCAGATCCTCCCATATCTCGTCCACCGACTCCCCCTCAAAGCTAACGCTGCCCAACTACTCCTGATGCTTCTCTATCGCCTATCTAGTCCATGACATCCTCTCTCCTAACGACCTTTCTTTCCCACCCTGTCTTTCGCCACCATTCCCCTTTATCCAAAAACTTAATGGCTAATGGTCAGATTCCACCCTGCCTTCCACTGCGAATTTCTCTATCTCCTCTCAGCCTTGCATATTCATAATCACATAGTCCATCACCGATACCTCCATCTTACTCACATACGTGTATTCCTCCTCTTCGTTTTCTGTTATCATACCATTCGCCACCACCAAGCCTCTGTCCTCCATCCAGTCTCTTAGAATCTCCCCCTCCTTACTTATTATTTTATCCTACGATTTTCTTCCGAGGCACTCCTCTTCCCGGTACAGGCCCCCTTTCACCACAATTCTCGCATTTAAGCCCCCCCCCCAGCATCACCATACCCTCATCTCTTTCTCTCTCTTAGTAAGTCTTCCACCATTTCTTTAACCCTATCCCTATCCTTATTGTATAAAATCACAAACGTATCTAGAATTCTCATCCTCATTCTCATATTTCTCCCTTACCCTGCTACATTTCAGTAAAACCCCTTTAACACTCTTTCACCCAGCTTTACTATCTATTTTCAGATAGCAACATCATTAGTTCCATGAGGGATTTTATTCGTTCTAATCATATCCTTTGTTATTGATAGCGTAGTGATTATAGAGGCTATTCTATTTGGAACCTCATTGGGTCGTTCCGTTGGCATACTTCCTAATAGTATAGTGGTGGATTCGTAGGTGCATTTTGCTGAGAGATTGGTTGTTTAATTTAAAATTTTGAAAGCTTAGGCGTCATAACAGCTGTTGTCTTGTTCCTCGTCTAAAGACTTCAGTTTTTGAGTCTCGAGTCGTAAATCTTGCATTTTCAATCGCAGTTTGCTACATGACATCCAGATTTAACTAAGAATCTGATGCTGTGTTGATTAGAAATTGTGCTTTCGATAAGGGTTGCGTGTTGTTGCAGGATGCCACACAAATGTTATTTACGGAAAAATTTTACTTTATTTTATGGTTTAAGCCACTAAAGATGTGATTTTCAAAAATTACATGCGGTAAGGTTGTGAAGAATTTGGTTTTTTCTTAAGAAAATAAGTTTTGCTTGATTTACCTCTTATCATTGTACGATAAGAATGAAGCGATGAGAATAAAGCGATATGAATTGAAAGTTACTTAAAAGGATACGACTTCTTAGATACATTATGTTTTTTATGTTTAAAATTTTTTTCATGACAAGTTATCTTTTAAAAAATACCAGTGAACTTCACTTAATTAGTTGGGGCACAATTATCTTAATAAAAAATATTTTTATAATAAGCTTGGTTTGTTTCCTTCTATAATGCCAAGTTATATTGAAAGTTATAAGAGACCATCGAAAAGATGTACAGAATATTTTTAAAGATCTACAAAAATTTCTGCTTGTTCAATTTCTTATCGAAACGTTATTCGAAAAATCTTCATTTTTCCTAAACTAGGCTCTGTTTATATAGCTACATTTTTTTACTTGTACTGATTTATGAAATATAAATATGAATATTTTAGACGGCAACCCTAATGTCTAGAATCTATGCGATAAGGATGAATACAGCAGATGATATCTGATATAATTATCGTTTATATAGTAACTAAACATCAGAATCTTCATTAGATACAATATAATCTAAACTCTTCATGAACGCATAAATCAATTTTTCCCCGAATTTGTAAGAATCGAAACTATTTACACTTTGTTCTTCAGCTTGATGGTCACCCTTCATTTAATTGGAAAATACTATAATATATCTATAATTTAGAATTTTGTTTAAGCTTTCTGCAAATAAAAATTCATTCAAAGTAATCCGCATTCTCTCTTAGTTGCTATTCTTTTCCAAACTCTATTTAAGTTCATCGGAAATGAATGAGAATTAAATCTGCATTCTTTTCATAAAAATCTTGAATATGCGTATTATAATAAATATAAAAAAAAGATCATTCACAACCATTACGAAATATTCTTCAAATAGCAGGAAATAAGAAAGTTCATTTATTTAAAGCGGAAGCGAAAATGTTTTTGCTCTAAAAATCAAGTACGAAAGAATTGGTTTAATCCTTTTTTTGTAAGCATAACAAACTGAAATTACTATTCTCTATATGTGAGGATATCGGAAAAGCCTTTAAAACTTTTTAATTCGTTCCACTCGAAGAAAAAAGCTTTATTGTAGATGTTTTTGAAGCACGCGCATATTTAAAAAAAAATTTAAATGATGTTTTTAGAGATCTTTAGAATGCTATAAAACTTTTTTTTTGAAATTTGTAACAAATATTAACTACGATTGCCCAAAGCATGCTATTTCTACTGTTTTCCATTGGTTGATGGGACGATAAAAAAATTAAACGCAGTTGCTAGAAAATTTCCTCTTCCAGAATCTCGCTGTTCTTTTGTATAAAAGAGGCTGACATTCTTAAAAAACATACTAAATAAAATTGTTCCAGGATCCGTCCCGAATAATCTTTATTGTGATTGCTAGTTTAATTTTCAATAAGTTTCCGGGTGCAATTTTCCATGCAATTTTGCAACATATAATATAAGAAGATAGCGAACAGAACACTGAAAATCCATTCAGAATTATTGCTCAATAATTATATTGCAAGCTTGAATTTGTTCAGTTGTTAAAGAAGATTGATAATTGAAGTACAGTATAAACAAAATTGAATATAAATGTTTTTAACATATAAAACTGCGTTACGCATTTTTCGGAAAAATTGACACACAATCCGAGGAGTTACATAATGACCACCCGATTCCGAGTGTTCCTGCTGGCGGACAATCTGTTTCCTCATTTGTTAGGCAAAATTCATCTGCAGCCATGCCTTCTTTTTCGACTACGTCTCTTCATGCTCCTACCGAGCCTTTTCTTCGTGGCAGGTTTAGGTCTCCTCCTGCCAGATATGTAGCTCCAGCTGACGCGTTCATTTTTTCTTGCACATTTGGATATGGACTTGACCAAATGCAATTTATTCGACTCATTCCCAAGAAAAATCTGTTCCGGGGTTTCCAATTGCGAAGATACACTTTTCCCGCTGATAAACAAATTCAAATGCTCGTAAGGCGAAATGTCTATGGGCCTATGCCAACCGAAGAACAAATTGTATGATCAAAATACGATGGTGATGTTTTTGCATTCTTAACAAGTACATATACTTTTGCTGAAATATACACATATAGTTCTCGTTTTAACACGAAGATACGGGCAAAGATAAACATGGAAACCAACATAATTAACATGTTGACTGAAGATGAACTCAACGAAACTCCAGTAGGCTCTAATCGCCCAATCGTATCTTTTTTTAAAGTGGAGCTTTTAAGCCACGATGCTCAGCTGCATTAATTCAATTAAAAACAAAAATGTAACACTAAAATAGAAAAATGATGATCCAAAGTCGGTTTAAAGTATTACAAGTGATTTGTAGTTACAATTAATAATAAAAAGTTAATGCATGACGGTTAAGGTGCTTTAATATTTCGTCAATGCTCCATTCATTTTCTTTCAGAAACTAATAAAAAAATTTACGTCACATTAATTCAGAAGAATATTTATAGAGGAAAATTATTTTGAGTTTATGATGCGATTTAACTACTATAATTTTCCCATGGAGGTACCCCGTTAACACAAAGAGAAGAAATATTCAGGATTAATAAAAAATACCACAGTAGTTTCTTTTATTTTTCAGAAATACCAGATCACTTCTTAATACAAAATAAAAATTTAAATTAGCTATTTAATTGTTATGTTTCTGAGCGTTTATATTTTGTATTAAATTCAATTTGAGGCATTTTAAATTTCATTACAAGATTTTATCAAAACGTATGAGGAATTTTAATCTGTATTAAAAATTTTCTTCAAACCTTCTAGATTTTTTTTAGATTTTTTCAAATGTTATCAGGGCAACAAAAATTTTTTGACCTCAAATTACGCTAAACTTTGCGGCTCGGCACTAAGCAACTACATAGACTAAGCAAATTATTATAGAGAAAGAGATCAATTAAAAATATACATTTTCGACTAAAGAAATAAGTTTCTACCATATTCGTTAAAGTCCCTAATAAGTAGTTTTCATAACCTTAAAAATTAATTTTCTGCTGTTAAAATGAACTTTATTCTAAAAAACAAATATAATTTACAAAAAAAAATAGAAGGGTGTAATTTTCAGTCACAAAAATTAATTTTCAACTAAAAAATGAACTTTCGACAAAATAATTAAATGTGCGATCTGGGATGACTGTTTATTAAAAAAAAATTATTTTCTAAAAATTAATTTTTATTTAAAAAAAAAATTAGTTCGAGTAATAACCAGTTACTTAAAGTTTCAAAGTCAAAAGTAAGCTTTCTAAAGAAAATTTTTCACAAAAAGTCTAATTTTCAGCGAAGTAGATAAATTTGTAATGGAAATTATTAATTTCCAAACAAAAAAATTCTGCGCTACAGCAATCAATTTTCAACATAAAAGCGAAGTTTCACCCAAATTAGTTAGATTTTTTAAGCAGGCATGAATTTTTATTCCAAAAAAAAAGAATTTGGTTTGATAAAATCGTTATATAAGAATGATATGGTTTAATTTTCCGCTAGAAAAATAAATTTTGAACAAAAAAATAACGATTAAAAAAGAGTTCAATATTTGACAAAAAATATGAATGTAAAAGTAATATAACTGATCCTGAATAAAAAAATAAATTGATAAAAATAAAGTTGAGTTATCAATGGAAAAAGAGTTTTCAGTAAAGAAAGAAACAAGATTTAATCGTAATTGCTGAATTTTCTTTCAAAATAATTAAAAATTCTTGAAAATACTTGTAAAGAATTAGAAAAGAGTTCAACCTTGAGTCAATTAGTATATTTTATAACTAAAAAAGATAAATTTTCAAACAAAAATAGAATAATTATCATTTTCAGTTAGAATTAATTAATTTTAAAGGTAGAAGTTGTATTTTCAACCCGAAAATACGAATTTTAAACAAAAAAGTCAATTTTTTACTGAAATAGGTGAATTTTTAACCCAAAAAGACCAATTTTAATGCTGGAAAAAAAATTTTTCTGTGACAAAAAATGCGATGTAGGATAATTGTTTCAAAAAAGTTGTTCATTATAATGAAAATTGTTGTAATTATAATAAATATGATTATTCTTTTGAATTGTATACATTATCTAATTCAAATATGAATGTTAGAAACGAATGAAGAATATAAAATTAGATTTCTGTTCTTCTGGAATTGAATTTCAACTTTGTCTTTCTCAGTGTTTTTCAATTTGTACATTTATTTATTTCTGTCACTCTTTTCTCGTTATACTCCTTGTTTATTCTTTTTTTCTGGATTTTTCTTTAATACTGCTTCTGCCTTTCCATCTCTTCTTATTTTGAATGAAAGAAGGAAAGGAGATTATTTTTAACAAAAAGTTTTTAAAGGCAAACATTTTTTAAACAAATAACTTTATTTGCAACAAAAGAAAGTTTTTTCTCTTATAGAACATGCATTTTTAAACAAAAAGTTTAAATTTTTAAAGAAAATGGATATGAACTTTAAATAAAAAAACTTACACTTTTAACTTGAACGATGAATTATTCACGGAAAACATAAATTTTTACCATAAAATATCAAGTTTTAATATAAAAATATCTAGTTCTACCATTATGATTAATTTGCTATGAAGAAAGTAGATTTTTGTAACGAAATGTATCAATTTTTCACCAAAAAATACCTATTTTCACCAAAAATGGTTTTTTGAAATTCTTTGCTAAAAATTAATTTTTAAATTTGCTAAAACACCATTTTTTAACAAAAAAGTTGAAATCCTAACCCGTAAAATTAATGTTCAATTATCAAATATTTGAATTTTCAAATAAAATTAAAGAGTAATTTTAAATCACAAAAGGACAAATTTTCAACGGCTCTGTTTCTCACAAATGGTGAAAGAAACGCATAATTAGTATGTAACTCAGCCAAAAAATTGTGAGTCTGTGTGTTTGCCCTTGTGATGCTCAGAACAGTATATTTTTTCTTTCCTTTCTCCTAGATTTTTTTCACTGTCTCTGAGAATTTCGTGGAATCGGCTTAGAGAATCCCTTGCATTTTACATTTTTAGCGACTGTCGAGAAAATTGTATACCGCTGTTTATTTACACTGTAGAATTAAATTTTTGAAGCCTTTTCAAATTTTAAATAATTTCCAGATAGTCATTTATCACGTTCTTCAACAAGGAGGTTTAAAAATTGTATTAGACTCTCTCTCGTATCCGAGACTAGGATAAAAAGTCGACGAATTCTTAAGCGACTAATTCTTTCCGTGAACACGTTTTTCTTTAAAAGGACAAATGTTTCATTAACATTAGAATCCTTTAAAATATCCTGATTACTAAAGCATTAAAAATATGTGTTTTTCAATTAGTTCCTTTAAAATATTTTAAAATCAAATTGACCATTGCTTAGCTTTATTGAAGAATAAACTAAGATCTTGAAATTTTTTGAAAATACGAGTACCTTGACCTATTTGCAAATCTGTATTAGACCCCAATTAATGCAATAAGATAACGCTTATGCATATTTTTCCAAATAAAATGAAGGTATCTCTTTAAAACATAATGTTAGGAAATATTTTGTATCCGTATTTTTTGACAGAACTTCTTCAAACTTGTTATTCTTATTTGTCGGAAGTTTGCCGGCAAGTTTTAATTATTTTCGAAAAAGAGGCCTTCAGAACCGCGTTAAGTAATGTTATAGGTACTTTTGATAATGAGGAAAGAATCATTTTTTTTTTGGATGTATGATTAATGATTGAGGAGAAAGCGATCTAGAAAGACAATTGTTAATGACCGGTTGGATCATGGTTTTTTTTTTGTTAATTTTAAAAGTAATGCTTATGAGCGCGCTTGAAATCCTACCCGAGAAGCCGTTTGTCAACTTTTATGTTGCATTTGAAATCATTTTGTGATATCAGCGTGTGGTGGATGGGTAAGAAGTGGTAATGAGAGGTTTGATTTTCATTTTTGTAGATTTTGATATGCTAAACATTTTGTGGCGAATATGAGCGCATTTCAAATTGTTCAGGGTCATGCTATTTAAACTCTGATTTTTTAAATTAGGAGGGGGGCTAGCGTTCCCGTCACTTAACTTTTGATGTAACTCCTTGAGTTTTGTGACACAAGGATTTTCTATTTGCGGCGCATATAAGCGCTATTTGAGCCGCAATTTATTGGGCTAAAAAAAACGCAGAAATTAAGATCAGGGGGCGGCTGGTGTAACTAATCTTTATCGATTAGTTCTTGTGCCAGGGCTTTTAGTTGAAGTTTGCCGGTTTTACTCATAGATGTCGCTAGAGATATGCACACATTTCTATGATTTGGCATCTACGTCAAATTTTTCTGTGGACAATAACCTTCAAAAATACACAATATTATTCTGCCAAAATAATAGCATCATAGTTGTTTACCTCAATGGATATGTCGAGTTTCGTTTCAAGTAAATCGCATTTGCGGCATTCATTGCTTTTCTTATTTCATCAAAAGCAAAAAGCAGTTGAAGCTCATCGATTGCTGGTAGAAACTTATGGTGAACATGCTCCTGTGATTAGAACATGTGAGACATGGTTTCGTCAATTTAAAAGTGGACATGTCGATTTAACAGACAATGAACATCCTGGTGCAACGAAAAAGTTCGAAGGCGAGGAATTGCAAGCGTTATTGGATGAAGACTCAACCCAAGCGCAACAACAATTGGTACATACGCTAAATGTGAACCGAGAAGCAATTTGCCAACGTTTAAAATCCAATTGTCACGGGGGACGAAAAATGGATTTATTTCGAGAACCCGAAGTGGAAAAAATCATAGCTTTCACCTGGTGAGGTCGGTCCATCGATTTCAAGGTCAAATCGCTTCGGCCGTAAGACAATGGTCTGTGTTTAGTGGGACCAGTGTGATGTGGTGTACTTCGAGTTATTAAAACCTGCTAAGACAGTGAATACGGATCGCTACAAACAACAAATTATTAATTTAAATTATGTGTTGATCGAAAAACGGCCGGAATGGGCCGTTTAATGTTTTCCCTCGAAAGAGAAAAAGTTTTTTTGGAACGGTATCCATGATTTGCCTGAAAGATGGGTAATATGTGTAGAATCCAATGATCAATACTTAGAATAAAATTTTTTTAAGATTCCCTTGATTTCAAATATTAACATTTTGTGTATCAAATAAAAAATCTTTATTGTTCCACAATTCTCCAGCTTTCATGCAGTTGCGGACTGCTCAACTGCGTTACTGTATGAGAGCACCTTCGCTACCTGTTCTTCCTTATTTTGCTTTCATCTGTTTTTTCTCGTAAATTATTCTTTTGCTCTAAGACTGGTTTTTTCATTCAACGTTATCTTTAGTTTTCATTTCTACTCTGTTCTTCATAGATAATAACACATACATTTAATTTCTGAAAATAGATGATTAACGTCAAAAAATTGTAATCGTTTAATTTTTATTCTTTTCAAAAGTATTTGTTGATGGTCTTAGGAGTTGAAAATATTCTTTTCAAAAATTGGATGCGATAAAGTCGCAGACAATTTTTTTCTCAAGAACATGAGCTTCGATTTTAAAAAATCAAATCATGTCAACGATAAGAATAAAGTGATAAAAATCAAAAGTTACTCTAAAGGCACGAGCTATTTAGTACATGATACTTTTTCTGTTTTCAATTTTCTTCATAAGAAGTAACCTTTTAAAATACTACCGTTGCTGACAGTTGCCTTAAAAATTAAACTTCGGGAAAAGCGGCATTGGTCGCTTCATGTATTGGGGCATAAAATCATGAATAACAAATATTTTCAAACATAGCTTTGTTTTTGTTTTTTAAACTTGAAGTAAATATTGCGAAAGATGCACAGAACATTTGTAAATGCTCTACAAAATTTCCTGTTGATTCAGATTTTTATCGACACACTATTTAAAAAGCATACTTCATTTTTCCTAAGCTAATCTCGGTTGCCGTAAGCCAATTTCTTCCTTTGGACAGATTTATGAAATATAAAGATCCTTATCATAGAAGGACAATCTTGATGATTGAAATCTAAGCGATAACGACAACGATACTCTAAAGAGAAGCCAGAATATTCATCAGATAGAATATTTACTAAATTATTCATTAACGTGTAAATCAGTTTTTTCTCTCATAGCAAGAAATGGAGCTTGCTTATACTTTAGTCATTATTATTATAGTTGTGATTTATTCCATTGGTAAATATAACATTATAATACATATCTTTAATTAAAAAAATATATTTGTAAGCTTTACGCAAATAAGAATTTGTTCGTTCTAATCCGCATTATACAACAATTGCTACTCTTTTCCAGACTCTATTAAGGTTGGTCTAAAATAAATAAGAATCTGGTCTGAATTATTTCTGGAAAAATCCAGGATATGCGTGTTACATCAATATTATGCAACCACATTCCATTAAACGGAAAAAGCTAAATCGTCTATTTTTTTGAAACCTGATTTCGGTTTCCGGCCATTTAGCAATTAAATTTATTTAAATTCGGATTAAAAATCATTTTATTTCTTTTTATTTCCTACTACCCATAAAAGAATACTTTAGATTTTCTCAGGAGGGAACGAAAAATAACGGTACATCATGAGATTGTATAAGGTACTTACAATAGCGTAGCGCGAAGATAGTGGGTGAACTATGATAAAAAAGAAGAGAGGGGAATCATAGAGTCATAGAGTCGGTTTGAATCGACAGCTTTCCGGTGTTCAAAACAGACCACCAAAATTCAGAACAAATTGTATTATCAAAAGACGATGGTGATGCCTTAGCATTCTTAACAAGTGCATATACTTTTGCTGGAATATACACATATAATTCTCGCTTTAATAGGCAAGTACGATCCAAGATAAACATGTTGATAAAAGCGTCCTTAGTTCATTCATACTTGCAGAGAACTGCATGCGAGGACAAGGGCCTGTGCCAACCCAAGAACAAATTGTATTATCAAAAGACGATGGTGATGCCTTTGCATTCTTAACAAGTGCATATACTTTTGCTGGAATATACACATATAATTCTCGCTTTAATAGGCAAGTACGATCCAACATAAACATGTTGATAAAAGCGTCCTTAGTTCATTCATACTTGCAGAGAACTGCATGCGAGGACAAGGCTGCATACTCCAGGACGTCACTTAGCTTTTAGCACGGTTGTTCTGCCTCACTTTACGGGCTTGTTTTTTCAGATTATCCCTGGAAAACTGGCTGTGACTGCTTATTAAGAATTGTAACTCTTTACCCACAGTTGATGTATAGAAGTAAATTTCTTTCGCCAGAAAGTCCTTGACACCCTCTGCTTCTGCAGCGGAAAAATTATTTCTGTCCTGCAGAGGTCTCTTCACTTCTTTGGCAGTGATTAACGGTCATTCCTCTTCAGATGTTATATGATCTCCTGTATTCTCGCCCTAGCGTCGAATAAGACCTGTATTCTTTGTTTTTATCTGATTTTTTTGTTGAGTGGATTAAAGCGTCTTTAGTTTATTCATCCTCGCAGATTTCTACATGCAAAGCTAAGGCTGCATACTCCAGAACGTCACCCAGTATCCCAAAGTTACCATTTAAAGTCACGTTGGCCAGACGCTCTTTAGCTTTTGGCAGAATTAATCTACCTCAGTTTATGGACTTTGTCCCGGGAAGCTGGATTTTCGACGTAAGATGGCGTCCGATGGCTTTACCATAGGTCTTTTGGTTTTATTCTAAAAGTACTGAACTGAATATATAAATATATGTAATACACTGAATATCGAACCCACATCTGCCTGTTACAACTGCAGAGCTCTATCCGTTCCTTGATTTTTCTTGTCGGCACACTGAAATTATTTTCTTAGAAAGACCTCACGTAGCAGTAAACCTATTTTCTTTGAATTTTGCGTAATTAGATTTTTCTTGTACAACTGCACAAACAATGCCAAAATTAGCACATTGCACGATCTAATATGATAAAAAATGTTATCCTGACCTTTAGACGTTACCCAAATAGGTCAGGCCTGTGGACAGGAAGAGGTGGCTCATCATTTGTACATTTAGTGCAAGTACATTAAACGCGATTTATCGCTGTCAACGAGCACTTAAACGAAATAAACCAATTTTAATAAATATTTAGAACCTACCAATATTTTTAAAGTAAGTTCTTGATGTGCAGAATTTTTGTGTCCACCCATTAAAAACAAACTGTTTCTTCTTGCAGACGTAAGTTCAGAATTCGATTGTTTACCTAACGGCGACCCTATTCCTGTTAGTCCTCGCGCTGGGGAATCTTCTTTTTCTCCTGATGATAGACAACATTCTTCTGACAGGCCTCTTCGACTAACCATGCCTTCATTTGCGACTACGTCTCTTTCTACAACAGAGCCTACTCTCCGTGAAAGGTCCAGATCCCCTTCTGCCAGGAATATATCTGCAGTTGCCAGACTTGATTTCTCTACCATATTTGGATATGGAATTGAAGAAATTCAATTTATTCGACTCATTCCCGTTACAAATCCGTTTCGGGTTTTCCAATTTCGAAGATACATTTTTCCCGCTAATAAACCAATTCAAATGCTCGTAAGACGAAAAGTATATGGGCCTATGCCAACCCAAGAACAAATTGTATTATCAAAATACGATGGTGATGTCTTTGCAATCTTAACAAGTACATATAATTTTGCTGGAATATACGCATATAATACTTCCTTTCACAGAAAAGTACGAGTAAAGATAAACATGGCAAGCAAAAATATTACCATGTTGACTGATGAGGAAATCAGCGAAACTCCAGTAGGCTCCAATCGAAAAATCTTATCTTCTTTTGCAGTACATCTTGCAAACCACGATGCTGAACGCCATTAATTCAACCATTAAAAAAATATAAAACCAAAATATAAAATTGTGTGTAAAGCTAAGTCATTATAAAATTTTAAAAGTTACTTGTAATTACAAATATTGATAATAATAATAAAAGGTCAATGTGCAAAATATTGCGGTTAAGAAAAAATTCACCACATTAGCTAATTAGGTGTATTAAACATTTTTGTTTCTTGTTGTCAAAAGTACGATCAATGTATCAGTTATAGCATCCAATCTACAAATGGTAGGAAACTTTTATAATGTTAGTTTAAACAAAATCATGTTATTAAGTACTTAATAGAATGAATTATTATTTGAATGCAAAAAATAAAACTTGCTAACATTCGCGTTCAAAATCAAACTATACGAATGTGAACAATGCTATATACAGCTTATTTCACATCTGAAAGCATTCTGCGCGAAATAATAAATAGAGCTTTTAAAATTAGAATTATAACTAAAATATTGAACATATTCTTGCAATTATAGAAGGGAATAGTTATTTTTTTTGTTTGATCGTTACATTCATATTTCAGAAATACCAGCTCAATTTTTATTACAAAATTAAATTTTTAATTAGCTATATATATGTTTTGAGCAGGATTTCGACAAACTTTGAAAAAATTTGATTCAGTAATCAAAATTGCTGCAAAGTCTTCTGGATTGAAAAAATGTATCTTGTTTTCTTCAACTTATTACACTTTCTTACAGCCTCTCTGGTCTGATACTTTTATTTATTTTCAAAAATTATTCTACACGTCGCGGCTTTGGACTAGATAAAAGTAAGTGAAACGTCTTAACATTAACCCGCAGATAACGATATTTGACCAAGAATTTAAAAGACTTTTTTGCAGGTACCAACAAAAATCTTAGCATTATTCCACATTATTACATATTTAATTACATTTTTATTACATTTATAATATTTATTACATTTTTGTAACCAATCGCAGGTGTACCTTCCGAACCTTACGCGACGTTGAAAAGGGGTGGGTGTTTAATTATTATACAAAATTTGAAGCGAAATCTGTTCTTTCGGCACGTGGCACGACACTCCAAGGGCATACTTAGGTTAATTTTAAGAATGCAGAAATAATCCGTAATTTCCGTTTTCTGTTTCCAATATTGCCTGGATATTACTGGATATTTACCTGGATTGAAACCTGAGATGACCCCAGAGCCAGGGTTGACTCCGGAGGATTTTATTGAGGTTTTCGAAACGAACTTAGTAGCCAGGGGTTATACTTGGGTCTGCACCAATAATTCTTTTGTGAGAGGTAGTCCTCACGTCCCCGAACAGGGCCCTCGATGCTAAAAACACTGGGCCGAGAGCCCAGCCTACATTGTGACACCCGAAATTAGGTTGAGAAGCTGTTCTGATTGTCCTAGACTTCTTGCCGTATTTTTTTCCAATGCGGATACTCTTACTACAGAGAGGACGTGAGCTTTATCATTTACCGGAAATGCTACGAAGATACCTCGTATATATATTTTATTAGTTACATATTACCCGTTTAGCCGCCCGTGCATCTCCTTTAAAACAGGTAAGACGAGCTAAAAAAACGAGTCGGGATTACAACCGACCAATTCTAGGACAGCGCCGAGCAAGCAAACAATCAGCCCCATGCTGGGGAATTTTGTCAATAGGCGACACGTCTACCAGCTCGACGATCAACAGGCCGGGTTCTCTTTCGTTCGGCAGTCGCATCCAAGAGTACAGTCGCGGCACTTGAGGTTTATGCAATCTTGTCCGTGTTAAATTATTCAGTTTGCTATCGCTTATAATCTTGTAGTTTCCGCGCTTTTGCTCACCGTGTAGGTGAGGACCAAAATTAGTCTCATGTAATGATGGGGATTCTCGCGGATTCTCATGTTCTAAAGTTTGGATTTCTTTTTGAGTTGTGTTTTTATATAGTCTAGCGCTTCGAACATGAGAAATCTCGAGTCCCCAAGGCTCTGGTATTTAAATTTATATTATGTTTCGCTTGCTCGTTTTAAAAATGGAGAAATCGGTGTCGCTAAGAACTACCGGAACGATTGGTTCTTTGTATTTTTGTAGTCATCTGTGTCAATGTGAGCCCTGAAAATTCAGAATATTATATATCTTTCTTTCGATTTTTTGAGTGCCATGCGGTAATCGAACCTAAATTTTGTATCCCTAGTTGTCTTTTGCTTCGGAATTTCAACGCTACCGCGAAATTTTCTTTAGCGTATTATAAAACTCACTTTTAGGACGTCATGTAGGCATTTTCAAGTTAGGTCTGCCACTAAACTAGATTGTTAGCAATAATTTAAATTAGCTCTTGGAGGGTCGGCTAATCTGGAATTCCGTGGATAAGTTTTTCTTTAAAAGGACAACTGTCACTTTAACTTTAAGATGTTTTAAATTATCCTGACATAGACTTCATACGGAAGTGGTCATTTGTACATGACCCCCCCCCCCCCATAGGTTGTTTGAAAAAGAATTCTGAAAGATCTTAAGGGAATTTGTTTTATTTTGCAAGATTTAGCAAATTTAAATAAATTAGAATAATATTTAGAAGTTTTAAAATAATATTACACCTTTATTTTTTTTCGTCCTCGCGATTGATATAAGTAAGGGAAATGTTTGCCTTTATTTACGTTAAAGTCGAGTAGAGAAGAATAAACAGAGCTTGTGTAATTAAAAATATAATTCTTTTCCAGATTTATATAAATAGTTTTTATGAGTTATTACGAAAGAATAAATGTATTATTTGTATTGAGAAGTTTTAATTATTTTCGATAAAGATGCCTTCAGAACCGTGTTAATTAATATTATAGGTACAATTGATAATGGGGAAAGAATAATTTTACTTGGATGTATGATCAAGGATTGAGGAGAAAGCGATCTACAAAGGCAAAGATAAAGCAAGTCAAAATATACTATTTAAATACACCAGAAGTTTGGTACGTGATGACATTATCGATGGTCTTACTTTGGAAACGCAAGCTTTCTCTCAATTTATGCATTAGATTTATTTACAATATTTCTAAAGTTAAACATTTAAAACATTACAAAGAAAAAGATGGATTTTGAATGCCTTAGTATATGCACTATAAAAATTTTCTGCATATTTTTAAAGTTGGCCAAGAAATAGAGGTCATAATAGTTCCCACAGTGATGACCAGAAAGTAAACAGTTGTCATACCGCAGTGATGGAGGATTCTTCTTATGGGGTTTCAAATGTGCTCATATTTTACACTTCTAAATTTAACAAAAAGCCATCATTAAACCTCTCATTACCACTTCCTGACGATAAACCCTACGCCGATATCACCAAATAAATCTTACTGTAATATAAAAATGAATAAAGGTCTTTTCGGATATGATTTCAAATTCCGTGGATTGATGACAACTGTTAATGATGGGCTGTATCATTGTTTTGTTAATTTTGAAAATAGGACATATGAGCGCGCTTGAAATCCTACACGGAAAGTCCTTTGTCAACTTTTACATTTCATTTAAAATCAGTTGGTGCTATCAGCATCTGGTGGATGGGTAAGAAGTGGTTTCGGCGCGTTTAAGCGCAATTTGAGCCGCAATTTATAAGGCTATAGAAAACGCAGAAATTAATATTAGGGGAGGGCTGATGTAACTTAGCTTCTTTGATTAATGCTTTTAATTCATTATATGTGAATTAGAACGGAGAATCTAGCTTCGGGATCGAAAAATAGATTTTTTTGGGGTTTTATTGATTTTGAATAATAAACTTTTCTTGTATCAAATGATAAATCCCCATTGCTCCACAATTCTCCAGCCATCATATAGTTATGGACTGCTCAACTGCGTAACTATACGAGAGCCTCTTTGCTACCTGTTCTTTCTCATTTCGCTTTGATCCACTTTTCCTCGTAAATTGATCTTCTGTTCTGAAGCTGTTCTTTTCGTTCCAAGTTACCTTTAATTTTCATTTCTACTCTGTTCTTTAGAGGGCTAATTGCCTTAACAATTGAAATTCTGGAAAAGCGGCATTGCTCGCTTCATGTTTTGAGGCACAAATTTATTAATATTAAATGTTTTTAAACATAGCTTTGTTTTTGTCTTTTAAACTTAAAATAAATGTTCCGAAAGATGCATAGACAATTTTTCTAAATGCTTTACAAAATTTCCTGTTAGGTCGGATTTTTATCGACACACTATTCGAAGGTCATACTTTATTTTATTTATGAATTACTCTCGGTTGATGTAACCCAATATCTGGCCTTGGACAGATTTATGAAATATAAAGATCCGTATCATAAAAGGACAATCTTGCTAATTAAAATATGTGTTATAACGACGAAGATATGAAAAATAGAAACCAGAATATTCATCAGATAAAATATTAACAAAATTATTCGTTAACGGGTAAAACAATTTTTCCCCTAGTAGCAAGAAATGGAGGTTGCTTATATTTTGTTCATTACTGCCATGGTCCTGCTTCATTCTGTTGGTAAATATAATACTATAATATACATCTGTAATCTTAAAGTACTTTAAAATCTGTATCAAATAAGAATTTCTACTTCGTAATCCGCATTCTACATCAATTGTTACTCTTTTCCAAACTATATCGATGTTAGGCGGAAATCAATAGTGGCTTTAATCGAAAGCTTTCCGGTGGTCAAAAAAGCCCACCAAAATGCAGCGTTAGTGAAATACTGCGTCTTTACTATTGCAAATGTCAATGAGCAGGCTTTCCCGGCAGCTTTCCACTTCGAACAGTTTTTCCGTTCAGAAAAGCGATTCCTTGGTAGGAGTACAGTACATCCTAAAACAGTCTACAGTTGATGTATAGAAGTAAATTTCTTTCGCCAGAAAGTCCTTGATACCATCTGCTTCTGCAGCGGAGAAATTATTTCTGTCCTGCAGAAGTTTCTTCACTTCTTTGACAGTAATTAACGGTTATTCCTCTTCAGATGTTATATGATCTTCTGTATTCTCACCCTAGCGTCGAATAAGACCTGTATTCTTTGTTTTTATCTGATTTTTTTGTTGAGTGGATTAAAGTGTCTTTAGTTCATTCATCCTTGCAGATTTCTACATGCAAGGATAATGCTGCATACTCCAGTACGTCACCCAGTATCCCAAAGTCACCATTTAAGACACATCGGCCAGGCGCTCTTTAGCTTTTGGCACAATTGTTCTACCTTAGTTTACGGACTTATTTCTTGAGATTATCCCTGGGAATTTGGCTGCGACAGCTTATTAAGTATTGTGACCGTTTACAGCACAGAAACTTTGTCCCGGAAATCTGGATTTGCGACGTAAGATGGCGTCCCATGGCTTTATCATAAGTCTTTTAGTTCGATTCTAAAAGAACTGAACCGAATATATAAATATATGTAATATAGTGAATATCGAACCCACACCTGCCAGTTACAACTCTGGAGCTCTATCTGCTCCTTGATTCTGCATGCTGGCACACTGAAATTATTTTCTTATGAAGACCTCACGTAGCATTAAAGCCATTTTCTCTGAATTTTGCTTAATTAGATTTTTCGTATACAACTGCACGATCAATGCCACACTTAGTACATTGCACGTTATAATATAATAAGAAACGTTATCTGAACCTTTACACGTTACCGAAATAGGTCAGGTCTGTAGAAAGGAAGAGGTGGCTCATCATTTGTACATTTAGTGCATGTAAATTTAACACGATTTATCGCAGACGAAACTAAGCCCTCTATATAAGAATTAAGTTATACAGCTTGACTCGTAGTGATATTATTATAGAACTAAATAATTATAACTGCGTTGACATGCAAAGATATTTTCCAGGATGTCAGCGAGCACTTGGTATACAATGAACAAATTTTAACATAAATATTTAGAACCTACCGATATTTTTAAAGGGAGACCTGTATGTGCAGAATTTTTTTGTCCACGTATTAAAAGAACTGTTTTTTCTTACAGAATTAAGTTTACAATTCGATTGTTTACCTAACGGCAACCCTATTGCTGTTAGACCTAGTGCTGGGGAATCTTCTTCTTCTTCTTATGAAGAGAGACAACATTCTTCTAACAGACCTCTTCGACCAGCCAGGCCTCCATTTGTGACTACATCTCTTTCTAGAACAGAGTCTACTCTTCGTGAAAGGTCCAGATCCCCTTCTGCCAGGAATGTATCAGCAGTTGCCAGACTTGATTTCTCTACCGTATTTGGATATGGAATTAAAGAAATTGAATTTATTCGACTCATTTCCATTAAATATCCGTCCCGGGTTTTCCAATTTCGAAGATTCACTTTTCCCGCTGATAAACCAACTCAAATTCTCGTAAGGCGAAATGTTTATGGGCCTGTGCCAACCCAAGAACAAATTGTATTATCAAAAGACGATGGTGATGCCTTTGCATTCTTAACAAGTGCATATACTTTTGCTGGAATATACACATATAATTCTCGCTTTAATAGGCAAGTACGATCCAAGATAAACATGGCCGACCACAATATTACCATGTTGACTGATGAGGAAATCAGCGAAACTCCAGTAGGCCCCAATCGCAAAATATTATCTTCTTTTAGAGTAGAGCTTGCAGACCATGATTCTCAACGCCATAGATTCAATCATTAAAAAATATATATAACTAAAATATAAAATTGTGTGTGTTGCAAACTCATCCTAAAATTGTACAAGTTATTTTTAATTATAAATAATAATAATGATGATAATAATAATATAAAGTTAATGTATTATGGTTAGCAAGGCTTTAATCTTTTGTCAATGCCCAGTCATGTGACAAGGGAAACCAACCTTGACTAAAATATGAGAAAATATTTAGGTTAAAAAAAAATTTACGACATTAGCTAATTAGTTTGAAAATCAAACTTTAAGAAGGTGATAATTTCTACTTTGAATCCGTAATCATAATTGCTCTAAAGTATTCTAGATTACAAAAATTTATATTGTTTTCTTTAACTAGTAACATTTTCTTACAGCCTCTCTGGTCTGATACTTTTCTTTATTTTCTAAAATTATCCTTCACGTCGCGGCTTTGGACTAGAAAGGAGTTAGTGAAACGTCTCAATATTATCCCGCCGAAACTTCGTAAAAAGTGAAAGTGCTCACTTTATGTGTTGGGCACAATTTTCGCAATGACAAATATTTTCAAATAAAGTTTTGTTTGTTTTATTTTGAAATATGCACAGAACTTCTGTAGTCGTCTCGAATAATTTCATGTTGCGTCAGATTTTTATTCAAACGCCATTCAAAATAATGATTTATGTTCTCTAAACTAGCCTCGCTTAATATAACCAAATGTCTTCTGTTGGGCTTATTCATAAAATATAAATATGATTATCTAAGAAGAAGATTTTTAACAACACTATTTGTGACCAGTTTTAGAAATTTCATACTCTAAAAGGCCTCAAGCTTCACACGGTGTGATTCAGTCATGTTTGTTTAACCATTTCTGACCAAGAATTTAAAATACTTTACGTCAACCTTTTTTTTGTATTTGCAGGATTTTAAAAAATGTGATGAGGAATTGATAAAAAAAATATGCTAATGACTGAAATCGTATTTTTTGGAAACTTCTAGAAGTGAGGAAACAAAAGATTCTATTTTCTTAAAAACAACTTGATCGATTTTACTGAACGCAATAAATGTTAGGAAAGCCAATCAGGCAATTTTAGGGAAAGATTTGAAAAATTCGTGACCAAAAGAAACAGGTAAACATTTTATTTTGAATTTGTTGAAAATCATGATTTTCTACTCCTCTTAATTTAGGAGGGAGAATATCTTAAGCTAGACAGTTTTTTATTCTTATTGGTCTTACCAAATTTGTAGATGCTTATATATATAATATTTATATGTACGTTAAATAATAAACAATACAGACAATAACGTACCCTCGGAATTAATTAGGAGCAATTTGCGAAAAGCAATGCATGTCAAGAAGCTAGTGTACCTGTAACAAAGAAAAAGGGATGTGACAAAAGAGTTATCGAATATCGAGAGATCAAAAATAACCTCAAACTATAGTCATACGTAGATAATAAATCACATTTTAGATAAAGAGTCGGTTTGATTACACAGCCACACAAAAAAAGTGTTCGAATCTGGTAATAAGACAGACGTATTCCTATGGACATTGGGGTGCTAAATTCAAATTCGGTATCAAAAATCACCCATCACGTCATGGTTGAGCCATAACCTAAAAAAATGACGTTAAATTATGCACTGAGGCAAATACATTTCAAAATAATGCCAGCGATGCAAATTTTCACTTCAAAAACATGTCAACAACTGTAAATGATCAACCCTTGCCTGATATCAATTTATTTAACATAGCTTTACCCAACAGAACCTGACCTCACCTAACCTGAATTAACAGAAATTTATTGAACCACACGTAAAGCTCTGGAAGAATATTTTTCCAGTAGAAAATGTGTGCTACATCGAATGGGTCAACTCGAGCCGAACCTAGAAATAAATCTAACCTAGCCTAACCTAACCTAACCTCACAAAACACAATTAAACTGATTGTAACAAAAAAAGTCCAGATTACGAGAATATTGTTGCGAAAATGATAAGAAAATACAAAAAGTTAGGCTGCTTGATGAATTTAAAACTTCACCTTCTAGATTCCCATCTGGATAAGTTTTCAGAAAATGTTGGAGATTTCAGCGAAGAACAAGGGGAACGTTTTCATCAAGACATAAAAGTGATGGAACAACGATATCAGGGTAGATGGGACGAGATCATGATGGCCGATTTTTGCTGGATGTCGAAAAGGGAAACGAATGTAGGTCTTAAACGTAAGCGTAACCCTTTGCATCGTTCATTCAAAGAAAAAAGGACACGTTATAGCAGACAGAAAATAGACTGTCGTAGGTCTATAAATCAATTCAATTACGATAAAAAACAAGATAACATGTAAACACGAAAGATAGTATAAATATATCCCTTAAGTTTAAGAAAAGCAGAGAGAAAAATTTTTTGAATGAAACTCTTATTCATTTGCGTGTTTAAGTTACAGTTCTACATTTTAATTAATACAAACATTGTCAGGTTAATAGAAATGAGGTCAATTCTACTTGTAGTTCTAAGTTTCTTCAAATGAGTAATGTGCGTCTAAATTTTTAACCACCTGTAGTACAATCAAATGAATTTTATTGTGTTATAACGGGAACACTTAAGTTAAGTTGTGTTGCGTTAAGCAAAATTTCGTAAGGTTCTGTTAAGTTAGATTCATTTGTAGATTAAGATCGAATTAACCTATTAAATATAGCACACATTTAAGACTGAGTACCGTACGCTCACATAGCTGCACGTGTGGATTAATTTCATTCGGCTAGGTTAGGTTAGGTCAGGTTTTGTTAGGTTAGGATAGGTTAAACCTCTATGTAGGTTAAGCTGAAGCTGAATGAAACGGTACCGCAAACACAACAGGACAACACAATAAGCTTAATTGTGTTACGTTAAGTTAGGTTAGGTTAGGCTAGGTTAGATTTATTTCTAGGTTAGGCTCGAGTTGACAGACACTTCCTCTTCTGTATCCTCGACCTTGCGTCGCATAACACGCGTATTCTGCATTTTAAACCAATTTTTTTGTTTACCTGATAAAAGTTTCTTCGTCAGTTTATGGGCTTATTCTTTGAGTTCATCCCTGGAAAATTGGCCGCGACTCTCATTTAAGTAGTGTACCGGTATAAAGCATAGACGCTTTGTCTCGGGAATCTATATTTGGAGGTCTACCCGTTCCTTGATTCTGCTTTCCCGCAAACTGAAATTATTTTCTTATAAATACCTCACTTAGCAGTTACTCCGTTTTCTATCAATTTTGCAAAATTAAATTTTTCTTATACATTTGCACGATTAGTGTCATAATTAGCATTGTCATATTAATGCTATCATGATTTAAAAAGAAATTAAATATAAACAGAAAGATTACGAAAATCAACGACCCGGTATTTACACAAATACACGCAAAACTCCACTCAGTATACAAATCATATCGATTCAAAGATTTCTCAAATCACAGGTACGATAGATATAAACATGATGATCAAACAAATACAAAGAGGTTAACTCAGCGTCGAAGATCGATTACAAAGCATCAGTCATCCAGTTCTGTGTTATATTAAACAAACCACGTTGAAAACACATAAGATTAGAATTTCTCTAACCGTTCATTTACTAAACGAAATAACTCACAAAGAAGATAGATTTCCGGGATTAATTTTTATCTACCATATGAAGATGTACACACTTCTCCGCAAAAATGTGGTTAAGAGCGTTTTATAATCACTTTAAATTCGATGAGAACACTTAGCGCGTTTAAAGATAATTCTGTTAATTAATTATTAATGTACACGGAGAAATAGATCGCATAAATACAACACAGGCCGTGTTGATTCAACACGGAATTTGTTTTACGTATCGTTTAAAACGAACTCCGTGTTCTGTCGCGACCGTTTAGAATTAAGACGGGATGGTCCAGTTTCTACTGGGAGCTACTGATTTTCTTATATTCCCCGAAAACGTTTCACTTGAGACTGAGCCTACAGTGACAACTTCTGTTAAAATCGACACTGAGTCGTGTAAAATCTAAGCACCACCATATTGAGGCAACACGGGGCAACGAATAGAATCAAAATTTCCCGTCGCGTTCATTCAAAATAATATTTTCTTGAATTAATACGACATAGTTTGGATTCAATGCGATTTCTATTCAAAGAAATTACCGTGTGTTTTTTTTCAAAGGATATTATTCTCCTTGCATAGTTCGAAGGCGGTCCCATCCTACTCTTTATAATTATTTCTGGCGACTGATTAGTCGTCTAGGTTACATTATAACATGCGACAAATACGAATTCGTTACGCCACACATATTAAAAAAAAATTACTATTTCTTCTAACAGAGTTAAGTTCAGAATTCGAATGTTCACCTAACAGCGGCCTGATTCCTGTTAGTCGTCATGTCGGGGAATTTTCTTCTTCTGCTGATGATAGACAACATTCTTCTGATACGTCTTTTCCACCAGCTATACCTTATTTTCCAAATGCATCTCTTCCTCCTACCGAGCCTTTTGTTCGTGACAGGTCCAGGTCTCCTCTTGTCACGAATATATCTACAGTTGCCACACTCGATTTTACTACCGCATTTGGACATGGAATTGACCAAATTCAATTTATTCGACTTATTTCCTTAAAAAATCCGCGCTGTATGTTCCAATTTCAAGATACAATTTTCCTGAGGTTAAAACAATTCAAATGCTCGTATGTCGAAATGTCTATGGGCCTATTTTAACCCAAGAACAAGTTGTATTATTAAAATATAATGTTGAAGTCTTTGCATTTTTAACGGGTACAAATACTTTGGCTGGTTTATACGCATAAAGTTCTCGCTTCAACAGGAAAGTGCGAAAAAGATAAACATAGTGAGCCACAATATTACCATGTTGACTGATGATGAAATCAGCAAAGTCAGTTACACCAGCCTCCGCCTCTCTCTAAATTTTTGGGTTTTCTATAGACCACTGACATGCCCCCGTAACACCTGATATAAGTCCTACAGTTTTGTGGCACAAACAATATAATCGGTCGCGCATTTGAGCGCATTTGCGGCGCAATTCAGTGGGCTATAAAAACCCCAAAGATTAAAAGTAGAGGGGGCTGGTGTAACTGAACTAAATCACCGAAAATTCCAGTTGGCTTCAATCGCAAAATCTTATCTTCTTTTGCAGTACGGATTGTGAACAATGATGTTCAACGCCATTTATTCAATTATCATAAAATATGTAAAACTAAAATACAAAATTGTTGGCTATACGAATTCAACCATCTTTTAGTTTAGCAAGATTTTAAGAAATGTTATGAGAAATTTTTTATTTATTATATTTTGTTTATTACAACCAGCCATTGCGCTACCTGATTTTTCGCCTGCCCTAACTCTCTATAACTTGATGAAAAATACGCTAAGGATTGAAATCACAGTTTGTGGAAACTTCTAGAAGGGACGAAAATGGAAAATTACCTTCTTTAAAAATGGCTTCATCGATTTTAGTGAACGAAATAGATATTTTTAAAACCAATGACGCAATTTTCGAGAATTATTCTAATAATTCATGATCAAAAGAAACAGGTGAAAAATTTATTTATAAATTTTTTTTAATCATGACCATCCACTCCGCCTAATTTAAGAGGATGGCTATATTACACTAGAAAACATGTCATTCCTATGGGTTTTACCGAATTTTTAGATGCTAATATATAATGTCAATATAGGATTAAAACATCAGAAGTCAATTTTTATAATCTTACCTCCCCCTCACCCACCCTAGGTTATTTGGGAATCAATCTGAAAAATCTTAAAGAAATTGGTTTCATTATGCAAGAGTTAAAAAAAACGAAATATTTTTAAATGATAGAGTAATCAAAAATATAATTATTTTATAGATTTTATTAATATTTCTTCATTTACACAATTCACACTGCGTTTATTGTTGTTTTTGAATTTCGTTCCACACGTTAATTAATTAATCATACCAACAATAATATACCATCGGATTTAATTAGAAGCAATTTGTGTGATAATGAATAAAAAATAAATTCAATCTATAGTGATGAGTAGATGATGAATCACATTGTAGTCGTCGGCAATAAGAATTCAATTGCAAATGAAGAACTATTTATTGTAGCATGCCACGCTCCAGTTGATAATCAAGAAATTTAAGTAAAATATATTATCTGGAAAGCGTTGTGTAATATTGAGACCTTGCAAAAGGTCTCATTCGTTACAAATGCTTAGTTTAGGTAAACAATTATCAAAATGTTCTAAATGTGGGACCTTATAGTTTAAAAAATGAACCACAGCCAAGGATTGCGGAGAAAGCGATCTATAAAGTCGAAGCAAACACAACTCAAAACGCACTATTTGCAAAATCTTTAATTTCACATCAAGCGTTCGCGGTATAAACCTGTTAACTGACAATTTAGAAATTTTATACGGCGAAGGAAAACTTAGACTACACATCTATGATGTAGAATCCAAAACCCGATTTTCTAAAGTCCGCACAAACAAACTAAAAGGAATTTTGTAGTTTCGTTTGCGGGACATTCACTGCACATAAAAATGTCCCAGAAAAAAAAAATCGATGTCGAGATTTTTTTCAGTTAACATGTTTTGACCGCGGACCCTTTAAACAAAATTTTGCGCTATAGGGAACAAGGTCTTCGATAGAATAAAATAGTGAAACCATTGTCTTGGAAGGAGTTAAGTGTATGATGACATTATCGATAGCCTTAATTATAAACTCGAGCGTGTTCTCAATGCATGCATTACATTTATTTACTATATACTTAAGAATGAAAACGTAACATATTTAAGAGTAAACGCTGGATTTATTAATGTGCCGAGAACAGAAAATTCTTTATGGGCAACTGGATGTATTCAGGGATAAAAAATCTATCTCCTTTTTATTTAAACAACTTGCGCCATTTTGTAGACGAAAGACTTCCGCCCCATTCGAGACTTCGTGCCAAAAAGACAATACTAATATTGTACTAATGAGACAGTTTTTTTATCGTTATTACCGGCATTTTTCCAGTTTGTTTCTTATGTCATAATGAAACGCAAAAATAAAAGATTAATGTTAAACATTTTTAGTGGTTGAATAGTTTTTCTTTTTAAATTATTTTTTTATAATCTTATAAATAAAAATTATAATTTTTTTAAACTGGATGCGATAAAGTTGTAGAGTATTTTTTCTTAAGAAAATGAGTTTCGAATCATAAAAATCTTATCATTATAACAATGAGAATTAAGTGATAAAAATCAGAAGTTACTTTAAACAAACATGTTATTTATTAGATGATAATTTCCTATCGAGACACTATTTTAAAATAATACTTTATATTTTCTTAATTAGCCTCGGTTATCGTAAGCCAATTTTTTTCCTTTGACAAAAGAATAAAATATAAATATCCTTATCTCAGAAGGGCAACCTTGACGATTATAATCAATGCGATAATGAGGAAGGTACCAGATATAAAAAACGGAATATTATTCAGATAGATTATTAACTAAATTCTTCATTAACGCGTAAATAAGTTTTCCCCTAATAGCCAGGAATGGAGATTGTGTATACTCTGGTGTTCACTGTTATTGTCGTCCTTGATTCTATTGGTAAATATAATTCTATGATACACATCTCTAATTGTAAAAACCTTTTCAAGCTTTATGCAATAAAAATGTGTTCGTTGCAATCTGCATTCTATTTTAATTGCTACTATTCTTTAAACTCTATTGAATTTGTTTCGAAATGAATAAGTTTTTGACCTGAAATATTTTCCGATGATTCCAGAATATTCGTGTTACAAAAATATTATATAAAAAATTTCCATCAAAGGAAAAAAGCTTTATAGTCTATTTTCTTGAAACCTGATATCATTTTCTAGTCATTCAGTAATAAAATTGATTTAAATTTAGATTCCAAATTATTTTATTTCTTCTTATTTTCTACTAACCATAAAAGAATGATTTTGATTTCCTTAGGAACAAACGAAAAATAACGGCAGTTTATGGGATTGTAGAAGGTGTATTTTTTAAAACAATTTTTAAAAAGAATATTCATTTGCATTTGAATATTTCATTTGCACTGAAAGTATAGGTATTCAGGTCAGTCTGTGAAAAACCTGAGTGGCCTTATGCTCTTCATGATAAGTTTTACCACAAAATTAGCCAGGAGAATTGCGTAGTGCAAGAGATAATGGATAAACTATGATGAAAAATAAGAGAGGCTCATTGGGTCGCTATGAAAGAAGGTCCCTCTGAAATGTGACCCAGGTCGAAATCACAAGACAATTTCCAGATTTGATGGTGAATCTAGTTTTTCAAAGGGGCTATCTATGCATATTACTATGCATGGATGAACTTTTGAGCTGTCAATCGAAAGCTCTGGTGATAAACCAGGTAATCGACAAGCAATATTCGTGGAATGCTTCGTTCTTGCTAAAACACTCGTGAATTAAATAAATTTTTCTTGCGACGTTCAACTCCGAATAATTCTTTCGATCAGAAAAGCTATTCCTGGGTAGGAGTACAGTGCATCCTAACACCAGCCTAAAGTTAATTGCTTTTATCAAAAGTGCTTGATAATATCTGATTTTGCAGCGCAGAATTTCTTCGTATCCCTAAGTGTCTGGTTGGGCATTTGCGGATTTCTGAAAGAAGAAGGGAGTTTGCTGAAGATGCGCGGTACGACACCGAAGTACTGTTGATTCTCGCTGACTAACTCCTCCCTCTTCTGTATTCTCTTCATTGCGTCGAAGAACACCGGTATTCTTTTTTCCCAGATAATTTTATTGTGTAATTAATACAAATGTCCTTAGTTCATTCATCATTGAAGAGCCCTGCATGCAAGAATTAGGCTGAATACTCCACAAGGTCTCCCGGTATACTAAACCAACTTTTTGAAGACACCTCGCCTAGGTGTCATTCATCTTTTGGTACATTTTTTCTGCCTCAGGTGACGGGTTTATTCTTTAAGACCATCCCGTAGAAACTTTGCAACGCAGTCTATATAGCCTGCGAGTTTTTTAAAAGTCTGTTTCTCTTGGCTAAAACACGTACTTGGGTTTTGCTCGTCGGCGACTAAATTTATTTTCTGATCCAGACCTGATATAGCGCTATTATGTTTTTTCTGTGCATTCCGCTAGATTAAATTTTTCTTCTATATTTGCACCGTTAGTGTCATAATTAGCACATTAATCGATCTTATACTATGAAACATTTCAACCTACCTGCATGCGCTACACAAAGATTCAATGGGCCCTAAGAGGAGGCTCATCATTCTTAATTTATATTCGACATTGGGATGAATTTGTTTTTAATATTGATAACATTTGAACTACCCACCGAAAAATAGAAGAGTACTACCCAAAAATATATAAAAAGGCGTTTGAAACGTTCGATCATCGAGAAGTACATTTAACACGATTTAAAGCGGACGAAACTGAGCGTACTCTATAACAGTTTTGGTCATTTTAATATTGTATGGCTTAACAGAAATTATGTGGAGAAATGCAGTCGGGAACATCACCTAATTTTCACCCGCTTTATCTCATTCGCTTGTAAGTTTCTTCTAAAAATGATAACATTCAAGGGTAAAGCGACACATTGAATAAGAAAGAAACTAAGATAAGTCATAGTTGCGTCGAGAACCTGAGTCCCGAGGGGAGTTGGGGGAGGAAAAAAACTCTACTAAAAAGATTCACATTGGCCCTAGGATATATTACTTAAAAAATTTTTAAACCATTTTTAAGAAAAAGAAGGTTGAGCAGAATGTTGATTTGAAAGTAAGCAGAATAGAAAAGTTGTATTTAAAAAAATGTTAGTTTACAGAGGTTATGTCTCCTGAACTATGGACAATCAGCTGTTTTCAACGTCCTACCGCAGGTCCGTCCAACCATCGCCGCCACCAAGGCAAATTATAAAATGGAATACGCCATATTTTTTTGATCTTTTTTTTCTAATTTTATGCTAAAAAAAATTTTTTTTTTGTTTTTTAAACTTCGGAGAAAAAGGTGACGGCGCTAGCAGGACATCCACTCAGCGCCGCCAACTACGAAAACACAATAAAAATCATTATATTGCGATAAACGATAAGTGGAGATTTTCTTGCTTCTTTTGCTCTGTGATGACATATATTACGTTTCGCAAAAAACTACCCCTAAGTCATACATGGCACTTCAAAATTTCCCCCTCTTCATAATTTTCCCGAAAAACTACGCCCCTACGTGTACGTATACAGCGGAATATATATATATATATATATACATATATATATATATATATATATGTATAAAAAAAGAATGGAAAATAGTCCAACTTAAAAGGAACTGTTAGTTGATATTTTTTTGCTCTTTTTTGCTCTCTGATAATATATAATAAGTTCCTCAAAAACTATCCCTAAGTCATACATACCCTCTCCGCGTCATCAAAAACGTTTTAAAAGTTGCAAAACTACCCTGAACAATGTAAAAATGATTTAGAACTCCAAATTAATTACATGACACTTAAGAATTTCCCTCTCATTATGATATTCCCAAAACTACCCTTCCACGCGAACGTGTACAGCAGATCAGGTTCCGATGAAACATGCAATCAATTTGAAGTTCTAAATCATTTTTGAATTGTTCAGGGTGGTTTTCCAACTTTTAAAACTTTCTCGATGACGAGGGAAGGGTATGTATGACTTAGGGGTATTTTTCGGGTAACGTATTATATATTATCGGAGAGCAAAAAAAGAGAAAAAAATGATCGATTAACAGTGTTTTCGAAGTTGTATTGTTTTTTATGCTTTTTCCATATATATATGTGTTCCGCTGTATACGTTCACATGGAAGGGTAGTTTTTCGGGAAAAGTATGAATAGGGGGGAATTTTGAAGTGCCATATAATCAATTTGAAGGTCTAAATCATTTTTGCATTCTTCAAGGTGGTTTTCCAACTTTTAAAACGTTTTTGATGACGAGGGGAGGGTATGTATGACTTAGGGGTAGCTTTTGAAGAACGTATTATATATAATCAGAGAGAAAAAAAAGAGCAAAGAAATATCAACTAACAGTGTTTTCTAAGTTGTATTGTTTTGTATG
>NC_046664.1:67102918-67118400 GCF_010883055.1 Belonocnema kinseyi
TATGCGTTTACGTGGGAGGGTAGGCGAGGGTATTTATGACTTAGGGGTAGTTTTTGGGTAACGTATTATATATTATCGGAAAGCAAAAAAAGAGAAAAGAAATATCAACTAACAGTTTCTTCTAAGTTTGATTATTTTTAATACTTTTTTCATACATTTGAATTTTTTGCTGCATACGTTCACGTGGGAGGGTAGTTTTTCGAAAATATTATGAAAACGGGGAAATTTTAAAGTGCTAGGTAATCCATTTGAAGCCCTAAAACATGTTTACATTGTTGAAGATAGTTTTCTCATTTTGAAAACGTTTTTGATCACAGGGGATAGTTGTGTAAGACTTAGGGGTAGTTTTTTGGGAAACATAATATCTGTCATCATGGAGAAAAAAAAAGAAAAAAAATCTCCACTTATCGTTTATCGCATTATAACTATTTTTAGTGAGTTTTCGCAGGTGGCGGCGCTGAGTGGCCGTCCTGCTAGCGCCGCCACCCTTTTCTCCGTAGTTTGAAGAGCAAAAAAATTTTTTTTTAGCATAAAATTAGCAAAAAAAAGCAAAAAATATGGCGTATTCAATTTTATAATTTGCTTTGGTGGCAGCGATAAGTGGACGGACCTTCCTACCGCAAATGTGAATGCTCTTTTGTGATTGGCCATCAACAGTGCGGATATATTCTATTCGTTTTTTTTTCGCACTTTGCGCTCGCTTCGTAGCCACGAGAAGTGAAATCTCGGAAGCAGGTGTTTTAAAAATTAAATAAAAATAGTAAAACGTATTGAATAAAAGAATCTTCTATATGTGAACGCAATCAAAATTATTAATAACAGGCGCTTGTCAACTCCATTGATTAAGACGTTGCAAATCTCTGAAAAGGTCTTGACACCTCTCTTTTTTGTCATTCTCTTGTGCTGTGATTTTCTTGTCGGGCGGTGCCGAGAAATAGATCACGAACACGATCCATTTCTCAAGATCCAGAAGAAATATGTCAGGCCTCAAGTGCGCGACGGAAACAATTTTTCAGAATATCATGTTCTTGTATATCCGGGCATTTCTCATTTAAAACAATTAAATCTTTATCTCTAGAAGCGTTTGGCAGAACTGCATTAGAACTTAAGCTGTGTGCGTGGCAGAAATGGTAATAAGGCACTGTTAGTACCGCATTGTCTCTTTTGGATATATGTCGTTCCCACATTAGATGGAAACCATTAGATGACGACGGTATGCTAAAGTTCAAATGACACCGTCTTGATACGCCGAATTAAACCCTGCGTTTCCGACTACAATCCGTGGCATTAGAGGAAAAAAGACGTTAGCTCATGCTGTATTTCCTGATCGTTTAAAATGTGGAAGATTCCGTGCAGCCTTTTGTTGAAAAGATCTTCTTCGCTGCTTTGTACAGAACCGCTCCTTTGTCCACTATTTTGTGTTTCCTGACCATCTTAAGTAGAAGCTCTCGCGGACTTGCAACCATATGTGTTCTACCCAGAATAATCCTTCGCTATAAATACATTCGAGATTCAGTATTTCGTGATCACGTTGACCGTGTAAGATGCAAAGTCGCAGAAGAGCCGAATTAAAATCGATGCTTTCGTATCATGTTCGTAACCTTTCGTAAACCAAAATCGAGGATCCTAAGCGCTTCCTTCGTCCACGGACCCACAACAAATAAATAGAGTACTACATAGTTTCCTCAATCTAAAGAGCTACATCTAGTTGTTCTTTACTTTCAGCAAAGATCTTGAAATCATTAGTGTAAAATACATAAGTTACCTTACGTTTTTGATGCCCGGGCTTACCGCGGAAGTAATCTTGGTAATAACCTGGTGCGGGAGTTTAAGGAAATAATGTAAGGCAAAAGAGGAGAAAGTTTGTGGTGACGTGATATTAAATCTAGTTTTTTAAAGCTGCATAAGTCTCTTCATGCATCGCACGATGTGTAAATGAACCTCTATGGTCTTTTAAATGGAGGTGGTAAGCGTATGGAAGGTTCAATCGAAAGCTTTTCGGTAGCCAATTTGTGCCATCTACAAGCAGAGCTGTTCGGATGGTCCGTCTTGGCAGACAAGTCTGTCGATGAGCAGGTCTTGATACTATCTGATCCCGACGCTTAACATACCTTTATGGCTTAAAAATATTTTCTTTTTACCTCCTCGCTAGTAATGGCGGGTATTCTTCCTAAAGTGTTGCGAGGACACTCCAGCCTCCTTTGGTTTGGACGAGTGGGCAACAGTAATTGAAGGATCTCTCGCCTTCTCGTACATAAGACCAGGTACTACCCGCATTCTATCAAAAATACGCTGCCTCATTGTCAGAAGGTTTTGACCTGTTAAGTGTGTGGTGATGAATCTAGAGTTTACGAGCGAAATTCCGGACAGAAGTAGTGACATTTCTGTCAGATATTATTTAGTCAATCGTTATTGTCTCTCGGATATATAAAAATTAGTTGTGTGGCTTCCACATCATTTTTTGTATCTGCATTTATGTGTAATAAGGACTAAATCGCAGGGTGTAAATGTATTTCTTGAGTAGTATCAGAAGCTATTGCTGCAAAAAATTCGGTTGCGAGATTTGTGAATTTGATTGGAATCGGCTTACCCGCCAATATTTTCTTATTAGACTTAGAAGTAAATGTTTCTATATCCTTACCACAATGCGGGTGATTTTTATTAACGACCAGTTTTATTTTGTAGGTTATGTTCCTTTACAGGGCCGTTTTCATACTTTTAGAGCCAGATAAAAGTCCCCAGACCCCTAAGATAATAGTCCTAAAGGAGAAATCCAGAGAGACCCGCATAATTACTGTGCCCCTTTTCCTGGTTTAGCTTTTCCGGTATAATTGTTGTGATAAAAGGGTCAATATTTATATTTCTCAAGTTTTAAAAATACTAAAACCATGCATTAAATATTTTTTGCGTTAGTTAGATTATTTAAGTCCTGATTGCTTACCGCTCAAATGTCCAAACATTTAAAATCAAACATTATTTTTTCTTTTTACAGAGTTAAGTTGCCAATTCGAGTGCTTACCAAACGGAGAACCTATACCTGGCGTTCCTCGCCGGAGAAAATCTTTTTTTTCTTTTGAAATACAACATTCTCCAAATATTTCTCTTTCTCCAGCCAGACCTTCTTTCCCGGCTACGTCTCTTCTTCCAACAGAGCCTCCTCTTCGTGAGAGGCCCAGGTCTCCTGCTGTCAGAAATATAGTTTCAGCCGCCAAGCCACATTTGTCTGGTATAATTGGATATCAACTTGACCAAATTCCATTTATTCGACTTATCCCAGATAGGAATCCGTATTCGGTTTACCAATTTCGAATATACGCTTTTCCTGAGCATAAAAAACTTAAAACACTCGTAGGACGAAAAGCCTTCGAGCCCATTCCAACTGAAGAACAAATTGTATTAACAAAATACAATGGTGATATCTTTGCATTCTTGAAGAGTAATTATATTCTTGCTGGAATATATACATATAGTACTATATGTCACAGGAAAGTACGGGCAAAGATAAACATGGAAAGCCATGAGGTTACCGAGTTGACTGAACATGAGATCAGCGAAACTCCAGTAGGCACGAATCGCCCAATCTTAGCTTGTTTTAGAGTTGAGCATGTAAACAATCATCCTCCTGACCACTAATTAAATTTTTAAAAATATGTAAAACTAAATTATGAAATTGTGTGTGATACGAAGTCATATTAGAATTTTCAATGTTACTTATAGTGAGAAATAATAATAACAATAATAAGAATAAATAAATTATGGTTAGCAAGGCTTTAATGTTATATCAATGCCCCAACATTCGATAAGGAAAATCGCCTAAACCGAAATAGAATAAAATCCGACGGTTAAGCAAGAATTCCAAAAATTATATAATTAGGTGATTAAATTTTTTTTATTCTTTATCTTAAACAATATGACCAATTTAACATGTTTGGGGTTAAACCTCAAAGTGAAAGAAAACTTTTATAAGTATTCTTAGTCAAAATAATCGAAAAATAAAAATGAAGAAATTTAAATGAGAATAAATTCAAATTCAAAATCTCATTTAACGTCCAATAATCAAATTAATATGCAGAATTTCCAAAAATAAAACCAAGAATCCAATTACCACATTTATATAACTATTATAAATGTTCCTATTAAAATTTGAGAAAATATAAATGTTTTCCTAAAAAATAAAAGAAAAATACTTTTGCACTAAAATTAAAGAAAGGAAAGAAAAATGAGAGGGCAAAAAAAAAACTTTCAGCATGCAGGAACAGGCTTTTGTATTTTTTTTTCAGAATTTTTCTTTTTGTCCACAAAAAAAATTCTTTTCTTTTTTAGGAAAATCTTTATCTTTTTTAAATTGCAATAGAAAAATTTTATGGTATGTTTTCATAAAAAGTTTAATTTTAACAATTTTTAATTTATACCTCTATCGAGTCTGAAAAAACAGGAATTTTTTCATTGCTATTCCCATCGGACCGAAGGAGAAGACCTTTGTTTCAGAAATAATGTGAATCAAAAATTTTTTTACCTAAAGCTCTATCTAGTCTGAAAAGACGTTAAGAATTTCTGTTATTTTCTGATGATAATACAGATTCCTTGAAAAATTTTAATACGTAACACTTGGAAAAATAATTCCCTTATTTCTGAAAAACGAGTCTTGTTTAAATCTCTTTATTAGCTTAAAGGAAAATCAGGCGACAGGCAATCGGAAGTTTCGTGTTTCGATTCCCAGCGGAGCAAAGTAGAAGATCTTTTTGCAGAAAAAATTTATTTCAAGTGATTTTTAATTTTTAGCCTAATCTTTTCTGAAAAGACACCATAGCGTTATTTCATTAAACTTTTATATTTTTCACGTTAACCATTTTTAAGAATTTTTTTTATTACTACATGTAGCCCCAAGTGAATTTATTTATTTGCATAAAAAAATTAGTTTCTTCTTAGCTGGTTTAGTTTTCACAATTATTTAAGGTCCAGTTTCATCCATTAAATTTTTAAGATTGTAAGAAATTCGGAGTTTCCTGAACCTTGTTCACACAATGAGTAGGCAGTGTTTTTAAATTGGAGACAGAATAGCTTTCGTTCATAATTTCAATGTGACCTTAATATTTTTTCAATAGAGACAAAGATGTAACATCATCACATCGTATTATTATACTTCTTTATATTTTGCGAATTCTATGTTTTTCACTTTTTAAAATAATTATATGCAGTTTTAAACAATTTTCTTTTCACCAGGCAATTAGTTTTTCATTATTAACTAAAAAAAAGATCTCGACAAGTCAAATAAGCAATTATATACCAATTTTCAGTACTGCAGCCACTTGTGCCTAATAAAGGAAGTCGATTAAAATTTAACTCTTTTATCCTCTGATATGAACTGAAATGTTATGCTCTTGTAATATTTTCTTGTACGGCAAGCCATTATTTATTTACAGTATTATAAACAATATATTTTTCACAAATATTTGCACTCTCTTTTGTTACTTATTATCCTAAAAATTATAAATATTGTTTTTCCCGAAAAGTAGATATCAAGCTCTAAGGATAATAAAATAATGCCTGAAGAAAGTATTGTAGTTTTATATTCAATTGAGGTAATTTAGAAAATAAATATACATATACAAATGTCTGTCAAAAATCAAGCGCAAAGATCCGGATGTGAATGTGTACCTCATAGCCTCCATAGCTACAACTTGCGTTTTTTCCCTCTATTTTTAGCATCTTCAATATACAGCATATGTGCAATCAATAGGCCATCTCTTACCAAGGGCGCCTTTCAAGAAAAGACAAGAAAAGATTCAAAAAGAGACTAAATATATTGAAAAATGTATGAAAAACTAGAGCAAAGACATTTGTTCCGGAAGGATCCTGAAAACTTGTTGTTCAGTATGTTTAGCGAAATGTATGTTAGAACTGGAATTTTGGAAGCGTTGTGAATATATCATGCCTTATCAGTTTTAATAAAGAAATTTTCTTGAGATATTGTGACGAATTTAGACACTCAAGGATGTGTCTAGCGATTTAAACTAAATTTCATGTTTGGTATCATTTCAAGTATCCTGGGATCTAAGACATTAGGTTACTGCACGATCCCTGAGTGAAATTACCTTTGCTGTTCAAACATGTCATCAGAGGTGACACGTAAAGCTTTACCCAATCTTTAAACTTGCGGCTAGAGCGCAGAAGGCTGTTCGATTGGTTTCGCTCCTTGTGCTGACTTTTGAATCACAGATTTGAACTATCCACACTATCGGTATTGGAAATCAATACTTAAAAATCATTGGAATGGAAATTTTCAGCCCCAAAAATATGGAATAGCAGATGATATGATATATGTTATCACAATATTAGGTTATTTAATACCTACTATTCCCACAATTGAAGTTCTTCACCCCAACATCATATAATTTATGTATTAAAGATTGTCTGCTTGATGCTATTTTAAAGTTTACTGAAATTGAACTTAAGCTGTTAACTCTTAGTGCTCCAATAGGTGTGCGAAAGCAAATAATAGATTCATGGGGTAGAATTTGGATGAAAATGTACCCGAGTCCTATATCACTTATTTTGATATAAACAATATACACGGTAAAGCTATGAGCCAATCTTTACCGTATAGCCGCTTCCAAAATCTAAAATCCCGAAACTAATTATCAGTTTGAAATCAAAGACGAATTACGTTCTACATTATCAAAACTAAAAGCAGTATTTGAAAATGGGAATGAAGCTTGTTAAAATTCATTTAGTTTTATAATTGAAGCAAAAACCATCGCTAAAAGCATACATTTATTTGAATACTGATTTGAGAAAGAAGGCAAAAAATGAATTTGAAAAAAATTTCTTTAAACTCACGAACAACTCTGTCTTCGGAAAGACTATGCAGAACGTAAGGAAGCACCAAGAAATCAGATTAGTGACAAAGTGAGAGGGTAGATGGGGTTCAAAATCTCTGATTGCCAAACCTACAGAACCAAACTTTTATGAGCATCTTAAAAAAGATTCCGATAAATTTGACATCTCAGACTATCCACCAAATAATGTATATGAAATTCAAATAACTAAACAAAAAAGTCTTGGGACTCATAAAGGTCGAATATAACGGGAAAATTGTAATTGCATTTGTGAGGCTATGGTCAAAATTGTATTCTTATGAAGTTTTGGGCAAAGAAGGGGAGAAAAAGAAAGTCAAAGGGATTAAAGGGTCCACTTTGAGGACAATCACGTTGGAGGACTATAGGCAAACTTTACTACATTATCAAATTATTATTCGACCTCAACGGTTAATTTGAAGCCGTAAACATGAAGTTCACTCGACACACTTTTATGGGGCTACAAAATCCAATCACAGGAGGCAATGGATGTTGATAAAAACTAATATTCATTTTCCAGAAAAAAATTCAATTCTTAAAGAAGATTTAAAGTTGTATACAACAATTTTAAAAAGCATCTATGAGTGTTCATCTTTATAAATGTATTTTATTCTCAAAGAATATTTGAAATTTGTCCGCTGCTGCTGCTATCGAGATGCAACTTGATCCGTTAGATTTAATCACCCAATGCTGAGAACGATGTTCCTTGAAGCCGCAATGCCAACGATGTGTCCACTGACCTATCTGCTGTTCACACTTATGATTATAAGGGCAAGGAACTCGGAGAAAACAAGACATACACAAGTTTCTTTTCAATTCATTTTTTTATTTATTTCTAAAACCCAGTACATTATACTCAACAAGTATATTATAATTAAATACATAGAAAAAATATTTTTCTTATCTATAACAATTTAAAATCAAGAAATTATAACTGATTGAAAGGCATTCAGTTTTCCAATAGAAGTACATTTTAAATTTCGCAATTAAAGTAATTTTCATACCAATGATGTGTGCACTTAAAATAATCAATTTCATACATCTCATGCAATTGTCGTAGCGAGGGACATTCCAAATCGAGCATGTCAACAATTTCACACGATATTTATACAAATTGCTTAAACCAATTCTTCTTTTTTAATCACTTTACATAGAATTTTGTTGCATCATGTAAAATCTTCTCGAGTATTACAAGTGCTTGGGAATACGGTAAATCACCCGAATTCCAAGATACGCCATGATGATTGTGCTCTGCCCAAATGTTCATTCATGTATATTTTGACAAAACTTCCTTCCACGGGCAAGGTCGTTGGAACTAGGGGATATTCATATAGTTCCCAAGGTCAAAAACTTAGTCGAATAGGTGGATATTTTTCAATATACTTTAGCAACTGAAATTTTTGTGAATCAGACAGTCTAACGCTAGGCAATAGCCACTCTATTTTATTGATCTGAATTTTATACTGATCAAGAGAGGCTGTCTGCAAGACGGCCTTTGCATCACTTTCTGACCTTGTCAAAATGAGTTCACGTTTAGCATTGACAATGATTTTGTGATAATCTTCAGTGAAACCAAACATCATGCTAAGATGTATGGCTACATAAAAGAAGCCAGTGACGTTTGTTAGTGATTGATTGTTATTATGTAGATCAAGCAAACCAGTATTTTATAGGTAACATGATTGCTTTGGATTTAGAGATACGTAATTTTTCATGAGACTAGTCAGACAAAAATTTTTTTCCTATCAATTTCTTTTGCATTGGTTTCATATCTTGCTTCTTTAAACAAATGATAGATGGCAGTAGAAACGAAAGATGTGTTTGTCACTTGTGCCCCATCAGTTCTGACGATTCTTCCATGTACGTGAAGTGAACTTTTGCTTGGCAGGAAACACTGGTCCTGATTCTTAACGACGATCTGAATTTCATCACTATTGTTGAAGTTCGATGAGACATATAGCTGGTGCGCTTTGAGGTGTTAACCCTTTGACTGCTCTCTGTCGACCGATTAGTTAGTGGCATGGTGCTGGCTTATTATAACCAAAGACAATTTTCGTGTTAAAACGATACCCATTATTAGTGAGACTTGATGTGTAGTCTGATTGTTACAACTTCACCAAGAAAATTGACCAAATATCCGTCTTGATGAACTATACGGAGCTAAATATGAGCTATTTTATGTACGGAGACTGGTAAGTAAATGACGTGAGATGGTACTTTCACCATCTAATATCCAGGTGGCACCAGAGGAAAAAATTCTTTAATAGTATGTACTTTTTGACCTTGAATGTAAGCACCTGTAGTTATGCCACACTTAATTTTCAAAGAATTGACTTTTATGATTGATACCGGGTGATCAGATTCATAAGCTTGCTTAGCTTCTAATCTGTATGGCGAAAACCCTAGCAAATGACCGATGGAATCTTCAGGTTGGAAATTTATACCGTGACTGCAGTAGATTTCACTTTCCAAAGTATTATTTTTTGGCTTAATATGAATTTTTAATACCCTTGTTTGTCAAATCAATCTGTATCAATTGGCGAAAAAAGTGCGTTTCCAGGATGGAAGAAGTGCCCGATAATGTTAGCGTCAATGAATCATCCATGATGACAGGTGGCGTTCAACTGACTTTATATTAAAAATTTCAGCATTTATACAGAGTAAACGTACTCTTAGATTTTAATTCATTGTATAGAAATTGCAAACATAAATGTCCACACACGAATGTATCGTAATTTTGATACCTATCGTGATTATACTTTATGCTGCCAAAACCGAAATACTTGAAGAAATCTCAAGGTGGTCGAAGATTATCGAAGCTATCAAAATAAATTATTTTACTCTTAATCTCTTGATAGGCACATTAATGTGTTCCTGGTCCTTTTTCATCATTAAGATAAACAATAGCACATTCATATTTACGCAGCCTATCCTATGGTAATCTATTTCGCAGGAAAACACCTCGAAAATGTGGAATCTTCCAGGATTTTGCAAATTTTAGTAAGTCTGCATCAGTCAAGGCGCGATGAAGTAGCTTCACTTTGAGTTTTTTGCCTTGCATTTGAGTTCTGCCCCTTGTTTACACGGTTTTAGATAAAGCCCTAATCCTTGTCTATATGGTGTCAAGTACAGACCGTCTCCTAAATCAATGGATTCCATCGTTTCATTATGTCGCTTACTCTCTAAAAGTTGTCGTTTTGCCGAATTTGTATCATTTACAGCTTTAGCTATTCCAGCACCTCAACCAGCTAGTACCCCCGCAGCACTGAGACCCACAAAAATGGGTATGACAAATGGTAAAAATCTTCCTACTTTGGCCGGTACAGGTAGAATACGAGGTCTATTCTTATTTCTTCCATTTGAGCGCACATTAAGTGACACTTTTAAACCCATTCTCAATCCACTGGAAAAAATTGTTGGTGGTTTCAGGAATATAAAAAAAGTTAAACCAATTAGAGGGAAAAAAGAGGCCTACAGCTTCATGGATTGATGATGATGCAAACAAGTATCACATCTTTTTAGATGAAAGAAGTAGAGAACTCTACAATGTGTATGGAGTAAGAAAATAACCTAAAGATAGATTAACGATTGGGGATTCTCAGATAAGTTTCAGCCTGAAACTATATTCATGTGGGTAATTAAAATATTCCCAAAAGTAAAGTCTTGTTTGAACTTTAATTTAAAAAGGTACCTTAATAGACCTTTATAACTCCCAGTGATTTCGAACATTATAGACAAATTGTTAGTGCAACAAACGCATGTAAAAAACATTATAAGTCAGATAGAGAAATTTGTGACAGCAAGGCCTTTGAGTATAAAACTTTATAAAGAAATTAATTTCCCCATTTTCACCAAAAAACTCAACTAGACGAAGTAAAGACCGGAAATCATTATAAGGTGGAGGTATGATCCCACAATACATGATTGCTAGAGAAAAAAAGTCTAATAGATTACATTTACTGGGATGATCCGAATTAATTGGTAGATTGATTACGTTCACTGTTAGCATCTCAAGCAGCTGGATACAAAGTGAACTTCAAACTACATATGATGTTATAGCTTCTTTGCGAACTGAAGTAGTCAGTAATATTATAATGGTTGGAACTCTGGAAAAATCCACAGATAAGCTTTACAAAAATGCTAAAATTGATGTTAAATTAATTGAAAAACTGGTGTATCGAAATTCCGAGCTCATTATTCATTTAGACATGAGGCTGAATGTACTCAAAAATGAACACTGTGTAGTTGCAGTTGGCGAAGGAGCTGCAGAAGCCAGCTAGACGAAATTACCTACGTCGACATTTCGATATTCGTGGTATTGATGAGACCTGGCAGGCTGATATTGTTAAAATGCAACCTTGCGAGAGAATAAACAAAGGATATAAGTACATCTTAACTGTAATTGACATATTTTCAAAAGTTGCCTGGGCTGTCCTCGTCAAATCCAAAAAGGGTGAAGATGTAGTCGCAACCATGGAATCTGTAGTTAATGAGGAAAAGAATTTTACAATTCACAATTTGAAACTCTTATGAAGCGATACAAGATAAATTTGTGCTCGGCATTTAGTAATTTAAAAGCATCCATTTGCGAGCGATTTAATCGTACTTTAAACAATAAAATGTCGATGCAATTTACCTTAGAGGGCAATTACAAGTAGATAGATATTTTCAAAGATTTATTTTCGTCTTACAACGATACTAGGCATCAGACTATTCGAATGAAACCAAAAGATGTTACTTTAAAAAAAATGAGAAAAAATTGTTGTTTAATGTGTACAAAAATTACAGTGTAAAACAAACAGTTGATAAAGCGAAATTTAAAGTAGGAGATAAAGTGCGTATAAGTAAATTCAAGCATATTTTTAAGAAAAGCTACACACCGAATTGGACAACTGAAATATTTACTGCTAGCCATGTTAAAAATACTGAATCAGTGACTATATGCTTCGTGATTATCGGGATAAAACTATAGTATGTACTTTTTATGAGCAAGAACTAGGCAAAGTTAGACATCCAGACATTTATCTGGTGGAAAAATTAACTGAAAAAGCGAGGGAATAAGCTATTTTGAAAATGGTTAGGTTTCGATGATTAACACAATAGTTGGATAGATAAATCTAGCTTTTAAGTATCTTTTGTATTAATTTTAATTTTTTTCGGAATAAAGTTGATTATTTTTAGGCATATCTATCTTTTTTACTTACAGATCAACCTACTCTTAATCTAGTAAACGAAAAAGGCGAATTTGGTTTAAATTACATTTATTCTGATTTACCTTACCAAAAAAATACATGACATTGACATGACTCTTTCGACAATGGCTTTAATGATGACCTCCTTTGTGCGCGTTGAAACGGCATAACAATCTGTTCCAGAAGATACCGTTCGATACAAGGGCTGACTTCCTGGAGAACAGCAAACGCTGTTTCTTGCAGTACAAATGGATAATATTTTTTCGTTTCTTTTTGGCCATCAAAGAAGAGTGTCATGAGGTTGAAGCAACTTTTCAATAATTGCCTCTCTTCGGGATTCAGGGTTATTCTTGAACGAGTATGACTGACTTTCAGTTTCATTGCTGAGGCGAGCTGTCCATCATTTTTAAATTCAGCACTAATATTAATTTGTTTTATGAATGATGAATTTAGGTTGTATGTGATCGCATGTAACATTTGATTTCGTGGTGTGTAAGCCATGATGAATATCTCACTGAAGCTTGTCACAGACTGAGCGATAATTGAATAACTACACACACTTATGCATTTTTATGCACAAATTCAATGGAGCTGAAGCATCCAACCAAATGTTTAGCTCTTGTTGCTTTTCTTATTTATAATCTGACATCCGACAACAAACTGAAGAAAGAGAAGAACCAGCCACATGTTTTAGACGCTTACCCCCTGCACCAAATTTGTGGAGACTTTTTCATAGTATTCCACCATATGATGCAATAATTAACGTGAGAGTGTAAAAAATAATACGTCTTTAAGGCCATGTGATGAGTGGGTCACGTGACCAGATTTCCACCTCGCAGCAACTTTTTTTATTTCCCAACTTATATTCACACGAAACGCCACATCGAATTGAAAATTTGAAATACTAAACAAGAAGCACTGAGAATGATGGGTCTGGTCCTAAATTTGTACAATTATGAAAAATGTTTTTTGTTGTGAATAATTTGTTTTGCCTCTTTCACAATTATTAAAATTTAGGACCAGACACACCTTTCTAAGTGCCTCTTATTTATTATCGCAAATTTTCAACTCGATGTAGCGCTTTGTGTGAAAATAAGTTGGGAAATAAAAAAGTGAGGGTAAGGTAGGAATCTGGTCACGTGACCCACTCATTACATGGCTTTGAAAGATTATTCAATTTACTACACAAAGATAAGGTTTCCAGGAAACACGATGACGTCATCAGAATGGAGTTTTGTTTACCCTAAAATTTTTTTAACATTATATGAAATATGACGCCCCTGGTCGGTAAATATCAAAGGAGAACGTTTAATTTATGAATTGCGCAAAGATAAGGATTCCAGGATTCGATAATGACGTCATCAGAATGGAATTTTTTTTACCGAAAATTGTTATAATATCACATAGGCGGCATTGGTCAAAGGGATAAATGCCTTATATTCTCAGTAATACATGTAACATGATACCATTTTGAAAGAAAACAATTCTCAGAATTCTATGTAATTTAATATAATTGTTTTTTCATTCTTTCAAGATTGCTGAAACATTGCAACCCTGTAGATAGGGATTGCTGGAAATATGGTGACGTCATCAGAATGGAATTTGTTTTACCCCAGAAATTGCTTAACATTATATGAAATATGACGCCCCCTGTCGGTAAATATCAAGGGAGAACGTTTAATTAATTTAGTTCACGTATATAAGGATTGTTCGAAATCACGTTTCGAAAGCTCACTCTTTTCATCATCAGGAGAACTTATTGGTAAAAATTTCCATTCTAGAATAGTTATAAAAATAGTAAGGGAGGACAATATTTATTTCTGGACAAAGTTGTTTTATGATTACTAATTTGTGAAAATTTATTTAAAAAAAGACAATGATTTACTATTTTTAAGTTATCTTTCTGAAATTTATTATCAGAAACCAAAATAGCTGAATCTACTAAGTTCTTTATAATAGAAAATTGAGTGAGCTACCAGAATAGGGTAATTTGCGAAAAATATTTATAGAAATTGAACCGCGATCATTTTTTATAATGTTAATATTAAGAATATTAATAATATTATTATTTTCTGTTTCATGTTAGAATTGTAATATTTTATATATTAGTAAAAAGAGAAGTTACATAAAGAGAGACCATAATGTGTTCAAAAGAAATAGCGATCTTTTCTATAATAATACCATTACCTTTCTTATTTTAGCATTATAAAACAATGTCAATGGTTCTATTTCTACAAATTGGTTTCGCAAATCAATCTATTCTGTTCCCTTACTGAGATTTCTCTTAAACCATCCTTTTCAACAATAAATTTCTAGTATAAAGAACTTGAACTTGAACTCAAGGATAACTTGAAAATTGTAAAATATTATGTTTTTAAAAATAATTTTTCACAAAATATTATTGATAAACATATAGATAATAGATTCAAAGAACCTTAAAAGAAATACTTCATCAATAACACAGGCCGCCAAAATTTGACAAAAGTCAAAAACCAGAAAGCAGACCAAACATTTCCGAAGGATTTTGATGCGCTGCATCCGAATCCAAACTCAAAATTGCTCCTGTACGTCAGGTTTTCAAGATATCCTAACCTAAAAGTGCAAAAATCACGTTTTTTAGCTGTTTTTGAGGTTATGTAACTGTACAAGAAAGATGTCCACCACAAAGCTAATATGGAATTTCAAACTACTAATCTTCCCCTTTCAAAACTAATTGGTTTTATTAGGATATCTTTATTTTTTACCGAAATATTTTTTCTTCAAAATATTATCTCAGGGGTTTTCAAGGGTGCCATTTCTATTGCCGGTTTTAAAAGAGAACAAAGGATCCCGCACAAAATACCAACAAAAAAGCGTGCAGTCGTTTGGAACCAAACTTTGCACATTGATAAAACAATAAAAAGTATGGAACTTGTGTCTTATAATTTCTACGAAAGCCGTTTTCTAGGGGTAGAAACTACCCCTAACAAGCCACAAGCATGCTAACCCACCTGAATCTGGGAACAATAAGTTTAGTCGCATATTTTTCTTGGAATAATGAAGTTCCATGCCACAAGTGGGTTAACCCACCTACCTGCTAATTCACCTAAACCCAGAAATCACCCCTATTTAATCATAAGCAGGCTAACCCACCTAACCCTGGGAGCAGCGAATTTAGTCGTTTACATTTCGTGAAATAATTGAATTCCACACTGCAAGTGGGATAACCTTGAAATGAAATTTTTCAATTTAGCGTATTGACCCATTATCGCCGAGATAGTATGCCATTGTCCCTTGAAAATGTTATCTGAGGGGTTTTCGAGTGTTTCTTTTCGATTGGCTCAGTGTTTTGTTACGAGGGTAGTTCAATAAGTCCTTAGAATGACCAACAGATGGCGCGCGAATCGCTCCAAATCATCTTTTTTCAGTCAGCACCACTCCCGACTAGATATAT
>NC_046664.1:67118500-67142663 GCF_010883055.1 Belonocnema kinseyi
CCTCTGAGGCTCTTTTGGCGTGCATAAGTCGGAATCGTGAGGAATTTTTTCGTCGATTTGTGACTGTGGATGAAACATGGATGCACCATTACACTCCTGAGATAAAGGAACAATAAGGGTAAAAACTAAAGGGTAAAAAGGTAAAAAAGGGTAAAACAATCACTGTTGAATATTATGCATCATTATTAGAGCAGCTGAAAGAAGAAATTAAAAAAAACGACCACATTTGGGGAGAAAAAAAATTCTCTTTCATCACGACAACGCCCGAGTTCACACATGCTTCGTTGCAATGGCTAAAATTGAAGAACTGAAATTCGAATTAGTCGAACACCCACCGTATTCACCAGATTTAGCCCCCAGTGACTTTTTCTTATTTCCAAACTTGAAAAAATGGCTCGGTGGACAGAGATTTCCAGACAACGAAGACGTCATTGCCTCTGTAAGTGCTTATTTTGAGGAACTTCCGAAAACGCACTTTTCTGAAGGATTAAAAAAACTTGAAAAGCGATTGACCAAGTGTATAGAGCTCCAAGGAGATTATGTTGAAAAATAAAAAAAAATGTACCCAAAAAAAATTGTTTTTATACTTCATTCTAAGGACTTATTGAACTACCCTCGTATAACTTCTAGATGAGCGAATATGGAAAACAAGGTTTTAAAGAAAAAAATGTTTACTATTATGATTCATTTAATATAGTAAATTCACTTAGGGTTTTCCAGCTTACTAAGGCAAGACTCAATATTTTCCAGCCACTTAAGGCTGGACTTGGTATTGTCCAGCTAAGCAACAAAGCACTTAATATTTTCTAGGCAATTAAGGCAAGAATTCAGATTGCTCAGCCAATTATGGCAAGCCTTTGGATTTCCCAGACAATTAAGGCAAGAATTTTTATCGTCCAGCCAGTCAAAACAAGACTTTGAATCGTCCAGCTAGGCAAGGCAAGACTTACGATTGCCCAGCCAGTTAAGGTAAGACTAGGGATTGTCCAGCTAAGCAAGGAAGTACTTAATATTTTCCAGTCAATTGAGGCAAGACTTTAGATTGCTCAGCCAATCAAGGAAAGACTTTAGATTGCCCAGCCAATCAAGGAAAGACTTTGAATCGCGCAGTCAGTCAAGGCAAAACTTTGAATCGTCCAGCCAGTCAAGGCAAGACTTACGATTACCCAGCCAGTTATAGCAAGACTTACGATTGTATGTCCAATGAAGATAAAACTAATTGTCATTTTTCTTATGGAAACGTTCGCGCTTCATTTCAAACGATCGTTGAAGAGTCTTTCATTTTTGACTAGTACGGTCATTATTATTTCTTTGCAAAGACCAGCAATAGTCGGTTATCATTCATCTTTGATAAGTTTTCTTACATCAGGCCCAACAAAAATACACTCCTTAACTTTGGCATCACTTAAATACGGAAATGTAGATCTGATATAATTTAAACATTCTCCTTCGGTTCTAAGGGCTTTCACAAATTGTTTTATTAACCCTAGTTTTGTATGGAGTGGTGGCAATAATAGTTTATTTCTGTTAACAAGACTTTCATAAACAACATTATAGTGACCAACTGTCCACTCTAATCTATTTGGCCATTTCTTCGTTATCCAATGTTCATCCCTTGCACGACTGTCCCAAAGGCAAAGAAAACATGGATATTTAATGTTTCCTGATTGCAAACCTTTTATAAGCTTTATCATTTTGAAGTCACCACAAATAAGCCAATTATGGACATTGTATTTTATTTTTATCAGGAGTAATTGGAAAGCATCATGAGATTCTTTCAGTGGAGTTGAGTGACCTACTGGAATTGCAGCGTACTTATTTCCATTGCGTAATAGTACTGCTTTCAGACTTTCTGTAGCCGAATCTATGAAAAGGCGCCAATCCTCTGACGTATATAAGTTTATTTTATATAAATTAATGAGTCCTTCGATATCATTACAATACACAATCCCACTGTCCATTGACAAGTACTTAAAAAACTTTTCTTCTCTATTTCTGTAAACAGTTACTCTAGTGCCAGGTAACAATAGTTTCCTCTCTTTCAGTCTTGAAGCGCAAAACTCAGCTTTATCTTTTGGAAGATCAAGGTCACGTATAAAATCGTCTAATCCGCCTTGATCAAATAATTTAGGGCTTTCATCATCTTATTCTTCCCAAGAAGAATCTTCAGTTGCATTAGGATCGTCAGTATCCATTGATTCGTGAGCTGATCGGTCACTTTTGTTTTCAGAGTGATTTCTAATACCAATCTTGGCTGGTGTAACACTTTTTACATATTTCTCCGTATTTCTCCGTCTCCTACTTTCCACAAACGTGAAAAAACGTATTATTTTTCTCAGCGCAAGGAGTTCTTCAACTCATTTTTTTCTTATAATGAACAGTAACGTGGAAATTCTAAAACTTTCTATATACAAAAATCACGATCGACACGAAATGTAACCGCTGCATAGATTTCAAATGCAAAAAGAACTTTATTACCTACGCATCCAACCGTTAGCCCGCCACACAAACCAAATCTCTAACACAGAAAGATTTGTAGCAAAAAACGAATTTCATCACCTACGCATAACACGTCATTAAAGCGTCGCCAGCTCAATGAGCCAGCTAGGAATCGAAGAATGTCTGCGCCGTAGAACGGCGCGCAAATACAGCGAATGTGAACATTAGAAGGCACAGAGAGTGCGCAGTAGCATTGCACGCAGGCCGCCTTCTTTTGTTTCATCAATATGCGAAGTTTGGTTCCAAAAGACTGCACGCTATTTCGTTCGTATTTTGTGCGGGATCATTTGTTCTTTTTTGAAGCCCTAAATTGTGGCCGCCATATAGGATCTTCTAGGGGTTATAACAAAAAACTGACACCGGCAATAGAAAGGGCACCCTCGAAAACTCCTGAGATAATATTTTGAAGACAAAATATTGTACCTTCAGCAATAGAAAACGCGTTGTATAAATCTGGACACCTCAGCGTAAATATGTTAAAATGTACAGGAGCAATTTTGCCTAATACCATTGTCAAAAACAATCATCCATAAAGCAATATTTCTATTCCTTACTATGGTAAAACTTCAGACAGTATAAAAATACTATGGTGAAATGGTTATTATCTTAAGAAATAGTTAATTTTCTTAATAAAATCACTAATTTAGACAATCTTAATTAATCATAAAATTCTATTTCAGAATTTTTTCTGTAAAATTATCACAGTATTACTGTCACTTAATTTTCTTTCTTAGTATTAAAATTACTATTATATTCACTAACTGAAACAATCTTGCTTCTTTGTATTTTCTTAATAACCTCAGCACGTCATCTGTTATTTTCTAATAAAATCTGTTTTTAAAATTAGCGCCTTTTCTTCTGAATCACTGTATGATAGATTAGTCCATATTGTTTACAGTCACTTTTGGAGTCCTTCTTATGTGATCAGAATGCAACCGTATCCTGATCTTATAATAATTGATAATGGTATTTTCAAATACTAAATGCTAAAATTATTTGCATCAAATTTTTATGTGTGTTAAAACATTTCTACACCATAAACAATCTTTTTAAAAATTTAAATATAGTAACTATAATTTTTCAGTTTCGAGAATTAACCTCTTATATGCTAATCATTTGACTTCTAACTATTACAAATATAAATAATTCTTTACAAAACCTTTACAAAGAAACTTAAAGGGAGTATAATTTTCCTCGTTTTTCAAAGCAAGCTACCAAAAAAAAATCAGCGACGACCTCAAAACACCTATGGATCAATGTCCATCAATCTCTACCGAAGATGTGAGAAAAGCACAGGGAATTCTACAGGTCCAATATCTGGTTCACCTGTTCGCCTTAAGTTTAAAATCGGAGATGCCCATTTTGTAGTAGTTAGTGTTCGCACGTACTCTTTTTCTACTACGTAATAGGCTAGTCAGCAAATAAGCAGCAGCTTATCATCAAGAAGTGATAACAGAAAAATAGACAGTCTATAACACAGGACCACAAATCGCCTAAACTTGCCACATAAAAGGGACTAGGTGTACCTCATGTTTTTGAAGCCGCTGAATCCGAATTCGATGTCTGTTTGACGCCATCAGGTCAGTATCAAGGTGAACTTAAGGTTAAATCTACAAAATTTATCGCCAACCATCTAAATCAAGGTACTCTTAGATGTAAGTGGACATGCTAAGACATCTTGACATGCAGATTAAGAGATTTTAATGGTCAAATTTCGAAAAACCTGAAGAGTTTTTAAGTGAGTTCTGTGATGTTCAGAATTTGTAACCTTGTCGCTATTCAAGAATGCTATAGTATTAGGTAATTTTTAAATAAATTAAATTTAAACTCGCTCAATACAGCGCGAGAAACGGCTTAAATTCAGTTGAAGTGGTTTTAGCCTCACCCATTCTGAACCATGTAGAGGTATCACTTCTTTCACAACTTACCCGTTACAGAAATAGGGGTGCCAATGCCAGGTTCATGTTATGTATGAAGTATAATTTTATGACTTAAAGGTTCACGCCAAACAATAGGCAGAGAGATACGAAATTTCCTTTTCCTCGTGTTTGCAATGTATGCTAATGTCACTCAGACAAGTCAAACAAATGCTATGAGGAATGCAAGAATGGTCAAGACTTTCTTTTGCGCCACCATAACAATTAATGAACATGTTTTTATAGCATCTGTTGAATACCATTTATTTTTGGGTATAATGTATCTACCACATATGATATAAAATGTCTCTCGACTATCACAAGGTGGCATGGTAAAGGAGAAAAAGTGGTTTAAGGCCATGTGACAAGAGAGTCACGTGACCACACCTCGTCTTCAATTTTTCTTTCCCAACTTACGTCTAAACGAAATGAGGTATCGCTCTGAAAGTTTGGGAAATGAAAGAGGAGGTAATAAAGTCTATGTCTCTGCTTTGTTCCGGTAGAAATTTTAAGAAAAAATTTTTTTTGAAGAAAATACCAGTGGAAGTTTTCTTTCCCAACTTACGTCCAGACCGAATGAGATATGGCATTACAAATTTGGCACGATAAATAGAAGGGATGCAAGAATATGTCTCTGGTCCTAAAGAATTAGAATAGTGAAAAAAGTTTTTTTTTTCAATTACTATTTTGGAGAAATACCGACCGTGCTGTCGTCAAACCCTGCAAGCAATTTGCAATGTTGTCAATGGGCTAGTTATGAGGTTTATATTGATCAAAGTGGGGCAAAACAACAAAAATAGCTCACGAAAATTATGCACAAATAATGCAAAAACTAATATTTGCATTTGAAATGCAAATAAACATATTTGGTCTGACATACGTATCAGTCTGGTATCAGCTGTGTCAAAGCAGCACTAGCGCAGCGAGTAGCCAACTGCGAACTTCTAGGATCTGTGGGTAAAACAGATTGCATGATTACCGTCAGAGAAAGTTAAAAGTCAAACTTCTGCTGTAAAACCTAGATATGTCCGTCGATAATCATTATTTGCATAAATAAACTTTTTTCTTCGTCCAACTCTTTGCGAGGCCACAAACGATTCTTTAATATTTCTTAACATTTCCCGAAAAAAATTTCCACGTTATTTAAACTTTTATTTTTTAATATGGGTGAAAAAATATTGATCTTAGAGCTGACTTGATCAGCTGTTATAGTCATCATATGGCCTTAAAGGGATATTTCCAAAAAATGAAACTGATTAAAATTTAGATTGAATAGATAAAATCCTCAGTAAACTGCTTATGAACAAACTTAATTCTAAAAAAGGTCGAACGCAAATATAAATCTAATACTGAGACTAGTCTTAGCCTATATACAAACTTAAGAAAAGTTGCCCCAAATGACAAAGTTTTACTAAGCAAAATAAACAAAAAACAAATATATCTAAAAATAAGAGTAACTATTACGCATTATTTAAAAAAAGAAAAAGTCATAAAAATATGTAGTATAATATGAATAAAACTTAATTTTGAGATACATTTGAAAAACAGTTCAAACTTCATATTTCTGTGATTTATTTTGCTGATATTATTGATTTTATTATTTGTTATACTTGAAAAAAAATTTTTTTTAAATGATTCATGTAGCTAATAAAAAAATTAATAATATTTCAGACCTCAATGACAAAATTATTTAAAACATATACATGATCAGAAGAATTAATAAAAAATATATCACTTATATCCAATATAAATATAATAATAATTAAAATATGTAAGAATACAGCTTAAGTTGCAAAGTAAAGAATCTTTTTACCTTTAAAATCTTAAGGGCATGTGATGCTTGCAGTTTCCCCGGCTTTTTTCCACAGAAAAGAAAATGTTTATAAACTGAATTCAGAGATGCTAAATAAAAATTTTATGCATATGCATTATTTTGAGGTTACGTCGTTTTTCATCTTTATAAATTATTTATGAAATAAACTTTTTTGATTGCCTGCAAACAAGGTTAGTTCTGGGAGATTATTTTCTATGTTTATTTTTAAGTCCAAAGTTTTTGGCAAAAAATATTGTGTAGTTTGAAAGTAACGCTTGGGTGAATTGTAACACACATAACCTCGAAATATACACGCACGTTGTTAGCAATATCAAAAATTTTTTGATAAAAAAAAACAAAAAATGTGTGTGAGGACGTCCGTTAGCATGTTCGCTATCATTTCTCAGATTTTGAAGGCAAAATGTTGGTTATCCTAGGAAAAAAGCCGGGGGAATTTAACACTGAAAAAATTGATCCTATTTCCTAAGCGCTATGCAAATTAATCACATTTTGCTAAATTAAAACTTTTTAAAATTAACCTACAAAAAAGTGTGTGGGGACGTCCGTTACCATGTTCGCCATCATTTCCCAAATTTTTAAGAGAAAATATTTATTATTCTAGAAAAAAGCCGGGGGAAACTACAACTGGTAAAATCGGCAATTTTCTAAGCATCACATGCCCTTAACAATTTCAAGTTTCGAATAAAATATTTTTAAAAAGTAATGGTAATTTTAATTAAAATGTTTAGAGGATATAATTTGGTAGAAAGTCTGATAAATAAGACTGATAAATTAGAAAATGGATTTAATATTATTTAATATAATGTATATATTTATTTAAATTTAACAAAACATCGTATATACAGTTAAACAGTTTAATCATTTATTTATTGCTTAATCTTAAAAGTTTTTTTCTCGCTGGATACAACCCCTAATAATTTTATTTAACAATTTTAATTTAAAGGAGATTTGGAATTAAATTGTTAATTATATTAAATTCTATAGATCTTGACTCTCCGAACTTCTGTCTCCTCTATTTTTTTTTTAATAATTTTTCCACTCAAAGTATGGAAAACCTAAAATTTCGTAGATAATAATTTTTTATGCTTTAATAACTGATCAAGAAAACTTAATATTGTCTTGAATAAATGTTTAGCAAACAAATTAGATGAACAGATTTAAAATTTTGGCCCTTTGGCATCGACGTTTCTTTTTGCACTGGAAATGTTTTATTCTATTGCACGAATGATAGTTAGAAAAATATTTAAAAAGTTAACAATAACTACTGTTATCAACAATTCTTGTGACAAAATATTGAAACTCAAGGTTTCATCAAATTTAAATTTTCTTTGATTGCCAAGTCGGTGGGTTATTGTCAAAAGATCTTGTATTGAGCGAATCTTAGCATGCAGTGTTATGATTTATGTTTAATCTATTACGATTGAAACCCCGACTTTTTCCAAGTGAAACTGCCAAAATTTGGAAAATGTTATGTAAATTGTTTATAAATATGTAAGTTGTTATTCGTCCAACAGCTTAAGACATTTTCAGTGCAGAAAAAAATTTCTATGTGAAAGGACCAAAATTTTAAATATGCTTATCTAATTTGTTTATAAAAATTTAAATTGTTATATTTTATCAAATATTATTAAATCTTTATTATTTTAAGGAATTCCTGAATTTGTTGTGGCTATTGAAGGAAATTATAATTTGAAAAATCTCAAATTCTAATATTTTGCGACAAAAATTGTTTATCACAGTGGTTATTATAATCTTTTAAAGTATTTTTGTTATTAAATGTCATTCCTACATTATTGTTAAGCATTTTTAGCAAACAAATTTTTTAACTATCATAAAATTATTTGTCCATTTTTTCATAAAACAGGTTTATAACAAATAAATGGATTGATAAACACATTATTTGTATTCTATGAGTTCCTAAACATTAATTAAAGACAATATAAAGTTTTCCTAATTAGTTATTAAAGCGTAAAAATTGTCATATAAAAGAATTTAGTTTTTTCATACTTCAAGTGGAAAAATTATTAATAAAAAAATAGTGGAGACAAAAGTTCGTACAGTCAAGATCTATAGAATTTAATAAACTGTAATTTAAAACAAAAACTTTAAAATCGCAAGAAAATTGAAGGCTCTGGAGATTTTCGACTAAAAAAAGTGCATTTCCTCCAATTGTCCGCCATGAGTACAGTACGTTTATTTATAGAGTTTAATAGATTATAGTCTGTTTATTTCAGAAATGAAGTTTGCAATAATAAAATTAACAATTTAAACAAATATATACAGCATATTAACTAATATTAAATCCTTTTTCTCATTTATCAGTCTTGTCACTGACTTTTTACCAAATTATTCCATCCAAACATTTTAATTAAAATTACCATTACTTTTTAACAATATTTCCTTCAAAACTTGAAATTGTTAAGATTTAAAAGGTACAACGATTCTTTACAATGCAATTTAAGTTGTAGTTTACGTGGTTTAGAATGAGTAACTGTAAAGCGTTTCTCACGCTGTATTAAGCGGGTTTAAATTTAATTTATTCAAAAAGTTCCTGATACTATAGCATCATTTACTGGCGACAAGGTTACAAATTCTAAACAGCAGAGAACCACTTAAATCTAAAGTTACACTGATTTAGTTTGGTTGGCGTTGAATTTTTCAGGTTTGACCTTGAACTGACCTTGATACTGAGCTGATAGCATCAAACGGACATCGGATTCGTATTCAGTGACCAGTTAAACCTTAAGGAACCCTGAATTAGTTGGTGGGTGATGAATTCTGTAGGTTTGACTTTAAATTGACCTTCATACTGACCTGATGGGCTTAAATGGACACCGGATTCGAATTCAACGACCACTTAAACCTAAAGGTACTCTAATTTAGTTAGTTAGCGAAGAATTTTTTAGGTTTGACCATGAACTGATTTTTATACTCACCTGCCGGTGTCAAACGGACCCAGGATTCGAACTCAGCTATCAGTTAAACCCACATGTACCCTGATTCAGTTGGTTAGTGATAAAAATATGTAGGTTTGACATTGGACTGACCCTGATACTGACCTGATGGGGTCAAACGGACACCGGATTAGAATGCAGCGAGCTCAAAAACAAAAGGTACCTAGTCCCTTTAAATTGCCGGCCTAGGCGGTTTTTGGTCCTGTGTAATTAAAGATTTTCCATAAATGAATTATTATTAATGAATGATAATGGCTGTCAGTTTACGCCTGACGAGAGCTTTAGTCAAGAGCCGCGGCGTGCAGCGTAATTTGAGAAAATAAAGAAAAGGATGTGACTTAAGAGGCCAGATAAGAATTTTCTTTGCCTACAGATTTTTTAGAAAAAAAATCTAGAATAAGTGAAACTAAATCCAGAGTTTCGAAACTATTTAGTTACTCTCCTTTTTTTATCTTTCTTGTTTCTGTCCAGGTTTGACTGTAATTTGATTTTTGACGCAAATTTTAATTTTTTTTATTTTCCGAACAATAATAATAGTTCAATCTGCTATTTACCTAATTAAGTGATTTTGAATAAAATTAATAAAACATTTCAAGGGACCTTATTACCAAAGTTCATGATTTTTTTCTTACCCATAGAATTCTTTTCTATTTACGTTAAGGTGATCTCCCCCATTGGTAAATTATTATAGGTAACTAATAATAAACCTGGAATAATTTCTTTTAATACATTTTTTTTGTTATTTGTTTCAAAAAATGACTAGAACATTTACAAGAGATGTAAGCGTTGGCAAATATGATACTGTCTTTCGAGAATGCGAATACTTCTCCAGCGTTGGTTGATAATACAATTTTTTCTTGGGTTGGCATGGGCACATAGCGACACCGTCCTAAAAGTATTTGAATGTTTTTATTCGCAGGAAAAGTGTATGTTTTTAATTGAAAAACCTGATAGGAATTCGCATTAGGAATGAGTGCAATAAATTGATTTTGGTCAAATCCATATCCAAGTACGTCAGAAAAAACGATCCTGGCAGTCGGAGCTATATTCCTGGCATGAGGAGACATGGACCTGGCACGAAGAGAAGGCTCTGTAGGATGAAGAGTCGTGGCAGAAGAAGAAATTCTGTCTGAAACAAGAGACCTGTCAGAAGAATGTTGTCTATCAAGAGAAGAAGAAGATTGCCCGACACAAGGAACTCCAGGAATAGGCTCGCCATAACGTAAACATTCCAACTGTGAACCTAAATCTGTATGAAGAAACATAATTAACGATCTGTAAATCTCAATTGCAATTTAACTTTATAATCAAGTTGCACGTGGTTAATTTATTGTCTAATTGAACATTTTGAATTTCATAATCATAAATTCTAAACTTAAAATTCTGACATGCGTTTCCGAATACCGGATCGTTCTATAGCTCAGAAGCAATTCATTGTATGATATCATTTTTGAGAAGATCTTGTGAGTTATATCATTACTGTGGATAATTTAAAAAATAGGTATTAAATTCAAGCATTATGGGACCTCCGATTTAGGATGATAAGTTTCAGAAAAGAGACTCGCTAATGGAACATAGTTACACTTACCTTTTAGAAGGTTGGCAATAAGCAGTAAAATATTGATGAGTAAATTGAGTGGTTGTAATTTCATCAATAATTTTCAGTGGTTCACTTTATTAAAAGCCTTTTAGAAATCGAAAAAGAACACATCATCTTACTCCTCATTAATCATGGCTATCTGTAGCATTATGTATTAACATATAAAAATATTTAAAAATTTTTTGTATAAAAAATGGTCCTATAAGCTTTTACGTCACATCCGTCAACAGCATTCAAAATCGGGCATACGTCACGCTCTTTTCACTGGTAATGATAAATCCGACTCTCAAGAGAAATATTATAAAGTTACATATGTGAGCTTCATGGTAAAGAACAGCGTAAAAACAATCTTCATTATTTACAGTTAGGGAAAAAGCTGATTTACGAATTAATGAAGAATTTCGTTAAGCTTGTATCTAATAGGTATTCTGATGTTTTATTAAAATATAATTCATGAGAGAACTGTTGTCCTAGAGGTTCACAATTCAAAACATGAGCTGTACATTTGTAATTTAATATACTGAAGCCTCTTAAAATATCTAAAATCACTTGAAATCTCCTGACATATCTGAAGTCAGTGGAATCTTCTGAAGGAATTCAAATACCACAAAGTATTTTTTTTTTACTTGAATTTTAAAAATTGCTCATAATTAAAATGAAAAAGGATCGCTTTTATTATTGGATTAAATAGAATTAATAAATCTATAAAATATTAATAAATGCTTATGGTAAGAAATTATTTTTTACGAAAATATTTTTAAAAATAAAGCTGTCCCATGTGTCCAGTGTTGTTGTTTGACCCTTGATATCGGCGATCTATGCAGTTGATGTAACAGCCTAAAACACTTAATATTAATTTTTTGATTCGCATGAACTGCAGCCAAAAATCCAGTTGTAAGATTGTACTAATGGGGAGCAATGCATTCATAGGGCAAAAGTAAGTAAGAGATGTATAGAAAAAGGTACAACTTTCAGAATAATCTAGAATTATCGCTCTGCTTAGTTAAACAGCACTTTCGGTCTGGTACACTGCTCCAACATGGATCGCTAATCAATAAGAAATAAAAGTTTTGTTTTATCGTTAAGAAATGTAACGAAACAAAAAAAAATGTTCGTTCAGATCTTTGTCTGTGACCAGCAAAATATATGGATCCCTCAAAATGTGGACGCAATCCGCAAAGTTCTTTCATTAGGGACACGCAGCTCACAAGTAAAAATAATTGAAGCCCTAGAATAGCGCACAATAAAAATTATTCTCACCTCCATTTGACATCCGCAAGCTAATATGGTAAAAAGTGTGAATATGAAGTTGGATAAAGTCTTTAGGACACTCCTACCACCAGAAAAACACAGCACGTGTCTTTCACAGTTTGAAAATATGGAAATAACCCTTAATGAATCGCACCATGATACCACAGGGGTAATTCCCTAGGTACACTGAAAAAAAATGGCTTAGCTGTCTCAGCTAACCTTTCAGGTGGATTTCGTCTTCCAAGAAAATATAGCGGGGTCACCTAGATTTTTATGTTTTTTTAGCTTAATTTTCTATCTAGAAATTGTCAAGGTAAATTAGCTAGGTAATTTCTTGATGGAAAATTTAGCTAAAACAGCTGGAAATTTAGGTGACTCAGCTATATTTTTTTGGAAGACGAAATTCAGCTAAACGGTTAGCTGGGACAGCTGGACCATTTTTTCAGTATAGTGTTCACGTGTCTCACCAAGTGCACTCGTTGGATGAACCTGGAAAAGTGGTCTAGTTTACGAAATTGAACAGCAAAGTTTCGTATTCTTTAAACGGGTAGATGTGAAAGCCTTTGGTGCAAAGATAAAGATTGTCAGGTTATGTTCTCATATAATTACTGTAACGTGGTTTTATAAATAAAAATCACGTTACTGTAAGATAAAATCTCTGAGATATACCTGAAGCCACTTATCTTGAAACGCTACACCAAGGATATCAATGAAGCTACTGTCAAGCCAGGAGTTTAGTCTAGAATAATAAATCGGTTAAGAAACTTGTTTTACATAAATATGTACCTTGAGTATAAATAGCAACCCGATTTACTTTAATTTAAAAAATAAGAAAGGTGAACGAACTTGGAATGTTGTTAGTTAATTCGGAGGCAGAAGTGGTGAGGTCAAGTTTTAAAGTAGCTGACATGGAAGACAACTTATACACATTCCCATTCAAATTATTTAATTCCAAATCGGTGCAAAACCTTCCAAGAAAAACGATATACGAAGAACTGACAATTTATAAACGACAAAACAGACGATATCGAAAGTTAACAGTCTGGTAGCTCGGCAGTTTAAAATTTTTTTATTTAAGAATAGTTTTCATCTGAAATAGTTTTTCTCTGAAATAAACGATTTAAAATCTGGCTTGAAAGTTTTTTTGGTTGTAAAAATGTTTTTTCTTTATTTGTTGTAAATGCAAACTCCTTTGTTACAATGTATTCATTTCTTGTGCAATCTACTTTTTTTGTTTTAAATTGAAATTTCGTTCTTTTTTTGCAAAAAATTTATTTTGAAAATGAAGATTTTTAATTGAAGTTGAAAATTTTTTGTATAATCGCTAATCATTTTTTCAGCTGGAAATTTAAGTGCTCCATTTTTGGTTTGAAAATATTTCGAATGTACATCTCTTACTTATAAAAGTAATAAGTAATTTACAAAATTTTTTATTCTAAAACTTAAAATGTGCATCATTCAAAATTTTCAACAATTCAATTTCAAAAAATGTACAAGTGAATGTTTTACAATTCTGAAGGATCAAATTAAAACTTCATAAATTAAAAAATATGAAATGTCAATTTATTTAATTTTATAACCTTATATTATTAAGCTATGCAATTTTAAATGCTTTTTTTGGTAACTGGATTTTTAAGATTTGAAGATGAAAATGATTACACTTTAACAATTAAAATTGAAAATGTTGAAAATTTCTATGATTTACAATTGCAAATTCTTCTATATTAAAGAATTAAGAATGAAAATTCTAAAATTTTGATCATTTGAAAAATCAAAGGTCAACTTTACGGTTCTAAATCATAAAAATTGATTTACTTTTGAAGAGTTTTAATTCAAAATTCTTCAATTGTTAAGATTGAAAATTGCAAAAACATTAATTTGGAATATTTACTTTTTATATGATCAAGATTTGTATGGTTTCATGTGACAGTTTAATTTGGTATATAAAACATTTTTATGAATGATCTGCAAAGATTTAGAATTAAAAATTATTGAGTTTTATAGAAATTGCAATTAACTAACTTTTAAGATTCAAATTGTAAAGGCACGTAATTTTTAATTATTTTTTAAATAGTATAATCTCGAAAATGTGACATCAAATATTCTTCAATTTCAACGATTTTTAATTGAAGACTTTCTAATTTTCACGATACGCAATTGAAGACTCATTATTATTGAATTTTAATATTTTATAACAATGCAATTAAAATTTTTCTTGACTAGTTGAGTTTTTAAGATAAAAAATAAAAAATTATTATCTAGAAGATGTAAAAAAAAATTATTCTATATAAGGTTTAAAATTAAAATTAATTCACTCTCACAGATTTAAAAAAAATTCTTTAATTTTTAAGGTATAAAATTGAAGATTTAGAAATAAGGAACATGTATAATTCAAAACAATATAATTAAAAATTATTATTTTTATACAACCTAGTTTTTAGAAATAAACATTGAAAGTAATTCTATCTTAAACATTCAAAAGTAAAATATATTTACTTGTTTCTCAAGGCAAAATAATACCGAATAATCAAACACGTGTCTAAAAAACAAGTTCTCAAAGTTTCCTTCTATATACATTTTTGGATTGTTTATTATTTTACATTATTTATTATAATTGAAAGTTAGTATTCAAAATCATTAGCCTTTAAATTGTTTGTTCTTGATAAATTAAATTCACTGAAACTTTAATGATAAAAAATAGTTTAATCTAAAAATAAAAGAAGGCACACAATCCTCTAACTTATATCTATTGTCAGAAGAAAAAATACCTTAAAATCCTACAAATTCTATATCAAAATATGTCGAAACATTTCGAAATGTGTTGAATTTTTTAAAATTTTGCCTTAAGAATCACTTTTTACAACAACAACAAATTATTAAAAACTTTCCAAGCCAAATTAACAAAATATTCGTATTATCCAAGAAAGGCTTGAAAATATCAAAAAACATTTTTAAATTTTCTTTCAAATCCGAGCCTCAAAAAGTTACGTTTTCTTAAAAATCTTGTGAAATTTTCTCAAGTTTGAAATAATTCCCGAATCGTTTCACACCTTCTTCCAAATAAAATGTCATTACAAATTTTCGCTGGGAATTGTGAGAACGTTTTTCTTTCTATCTTGAAAACTGTCAAAATTCTGTAGTGATTTAGTCTTTGGTGGCGATAATTTGCAAAAACGGCCGGTACGACTCTACGATGGAATTCACGATTCTTTATCTCAAAGCAATAATATTTCGACGAAGTCTCGATTAACGTAAAGAATTTCGCAGTACGGTTTTGGAGAAGCTGGCAAAGAAACGTTCTCTTCAAGGGGGGAGGGGGCTGTACAGAGTTCAAGACGCTACTACTTTGACTTTAGCTAGAACCGTTCTTCGATGAAGACTCTCTAAGATCAACAAACCTCTACCGCCTTTTTCTCAAGGGAGGTATATACGAGATACGGAAGATCTAGGATGATGACTTTGAAGAATTTTCTTTATCTTGCATGTGCTTCGGTAAAGTTGCTTTAACTTATCGTCGTTCCATTTTAATGCACCAAAGGTGTAGAGCAGTATAGGGACGACTAGAATATTGAACGCCTGGATCTAATTCTTCCCAGATTATTCGGAAGCCCAAATTTTTCTGAGCATTTTGCGATACATTTTTCGAGGGTTGTTCTCAACACACGCACATCCTCAGTTTCCGCTTGCAGTATTCCGAAATATGCATAAGTTCCTCCATTACCCAGATGGTAAATGGTATTTCCACCTATTTTTTATAGATCCTGATCTTAACGCGATGATGTATTATCTAATCTTCCTTTGTATAGATTGACGCAAGCACACTTGTCCAATTCAAAGCTTATGCCAATTGCTTTAGAGTACTCATTTACCGTCGTCACAAGGATGTTAAGGTTCTGTTTTGAAGATGCAAAGAGTTTAAGGTCGTCTAGGTATAAAAGGTGGCTGACCTCAAATTCTCTTCTGTTCGGTCGACCACATAGATATACAGAGCTTTTGCCTAGGAGCACAATAGATAGAAGCAGGAGGAAGATGTAGAAAAGTATCGGACTTAAACAGTCTCCTTGAAAGACCCCTCTATTATATGTGTCATACCTGGTAGTTACTTTGTATTAGGTCAGATGTTATTGCAAATCTTTCCCGCGAACAGATCATACGCTCTTTCATACATCTCGCTATTTTTTCTTGCACCTACAGGCACTCAAGGACCTTGATTAGTAGCTTATGGTTCGTGTAATTGAATACGTTTTGATAGTCAATCCAAGCCATGGACCAAATACGTTAATACATAATAAAATCCGGGTAATACATCTGTCCATTATCAGATTCTCTCTGCAAACTGACAGTCCTCTTGCATCCGCGTCGTTCAACTATTGCACTCCATGCCGGCTCAATAGATGTTAACCACTACGGGATGGGTTGTTCTCTGTTTAATAAAGTAGTAAGTATGCGAGCTAGATATTGATGCGTAGAAGTGAACTTCTTCCACCAAAATTTGTTGATTTTATTTGACACTGGAGCTAAAAAGTTTTTAGTTCTAGCAATAACTTCCTTCATTTCTTTGGCATTAATTAGTGGATACTCTTCTTCTAATCGTTGCAACAGTTGCCTCTCGAAAAAGCTACGAACGAGTCAGATATCTAGAGCTTCTTGACATAGCTTATAAGTATCGCCATATACTTGTTCCCAGAAGAATCGACGGGAAGGAGGAGTGGAAAAGGTGAAATTTTCCTGATTCCACTTTAATCGTCGTTGAAAGCGATTTTTGGCTGTTAAAAGAGCTCTTATTTTCTGCTTTCAGGGCTGCTTTATATTCAGCAGTTTACACTTGTTCAGCGTTTGCAAAATTTTATTATCGCAAGTTTCCAAAAAATCCTCTAACTTTCGGTGCAAACTTCTTATTTGATTCTATGTAGCTAATCACGCACTGAACATTTGATGCATGCCGTCTAGAAGTGTCAATTTTAAACGAAAGTTGTGCAATACGCTTGCGAGTTTGACTCAGACTTACTTTTCGTTAACCATACAATTCAGAATCTAGAAATCAACATCTACATATTCACCCAACTTTTATGAAACCTTTGCATGGCCATTGTCTAGTTGTGACCTTTAGTCTCTCTTTCTTTCTCTTGCTTTCTCTCTTCAAGAATGGTCCATGTGAGTGCGTATATAAAAAACGTAGTAAAAATAAAATACATAAAATAGAATTGATTGGCCCTCAATTTAACCTTTCTTTCTCGTAAACATTTCCCCCAAGAGACGAGGAGCTGTTTACAAGTAAATAAAAATGAAAATAGTACAAAGTAATTTGCAGGTGAAACCTGTGGTCCAATTTTTGTGGTGAATTTGGTGCCGAGTTGAGAAAACTTTGCATAATCAATCTGAGTCTTGTAGTGAAGGCAGTCGTTAGGCTTGTCTTAACTATCGTGTGCTGAATACCCTTGGTTTCAAGAATACCTAGACATTTATATGATTCGCCTGCAGCTAATGCCTCGATGTCATTTTTTAACTCGTTTTCTAACTCTGCTGTCCCTATTTTCTCTCTGATTAAATGCACTGTTCTGCCTTTCTAGTCCGAACTCCATGTGAATATCATTAGAAAAATTCTTTGTGACATCGATCACTTGCTGCAGTTTCTGAGCTGAACTCTCGTACAGCTTCAGATGATCCATTTATAGGAGATCAGTCACTTGATGAATATCCTCATTATCGTAAATTCTAAACACATGAGGCATGCTGTTTAGTGTTTTTCTCAAGGGTTTCAACCCTAAACAGAACCATAGTGCACTAAAGGAGTCTCCGTGAAATATACCCGTCGTAATGCGTATTGATCTGTTTATCCTTGATTGTCTATGATTAAAATACTTGATTCTTGTAACCCAGAGCTTCATCGCATGACTTGAAAAGTAAATAATGCGTGACCAGATTTTGTAAAGATTTAAGACTGCGAGCAAATAGTTATGCGGCACAAAAGGAAATGCTTTTTTGTAGTCCATGTATGCCATGTGTAAGTTCCTTTGATGCTTACGAGCTTGAGTCATGGCAACAGCGTCTATAATGACTAGATCTTTACAGGCTCGTGAGTTTTTACAATATTCTTTTTGGTTTTCTGTAAGAATGCCATTCTCGCGGCAATGAGAATATACATTATCTGCAATCATAGCTGTAAGACATTGATAAACTGTTGGAAGACAGGCTATCATTCGTAATTCAGGTGGATTTTGAGCATCTAGTTTTTTAGGTAACATACAGGGTTGGTCATATTCGACGAAAAGATTTGGCAACACTGTCACTTTTGACGGAGATGACAGTTCGAGTAATGACGTAGCGCGTTTAAAGCATCAGTCTAAGGAGATTTTTGCCATGGAGCAGTACACTCCACGCGAAGGTTCTAAGATTGTTCAAATTTACATTCAACAAAACAAGTCAATTGCGAAAACTCCACGTGCATGGAGAAAAATAAATAAAGTGAAAACTGCGCCTTCTGCGACTACATTGTATCGTTTGTATGAAGGATTTTCATCAGGTGAGGCATTTACTAATCCCAAGCGTTTAAATAAAAAGCGACCAAGGCGATCGGATGAAAATATCGCACTCGTACGGACCAGTGTCCAGTCTCCATGCACGTTGAGTTTTCACAAGTGACTCGTTTTATTAAATGTAAATTTCAACAATCTGAGAGCGTTCGCGTGGAGTGTACTGCTCCATGGGAAAAATCTTCTTAGACTGATGCTTTGAACGCGCTACGCCATTACTCGATCTGTCATCTCTGTTAAAAGTTACAGTGTTGCCAAATCTTTTCGTCGAATATGGCTAACCCTGTATACGTAGTAACTTGGATCATAAATCTGGGCGTCAAGTCTAGGTGTTCAACGATCTTCTGAAAGCACCTTGCAAACGCAATACCTGACCAGTAGTTAGCCATATCTTCTTATTGGTGGACTCATTGGCGGATCCAGAGGGGGGCGATCGGGGCGATCGCCCCCCCCCCCCCGAGCTCTAAGTTTTTATACTTATAACTTGAAATATTTTTTTTTTTTTTTGCTTTTTTCGACTTATACGCCCCGATCGCCCCCTCCGAGACCAAGGCCTGGATCCGCCGCTGGGTGGACTCCGGTCAAGTGAATTCAGTAATATTATTAAGAGCGCGCAGCAATTTTAAAGAATTTTTTGGGTGTTGTAAAATCGCGTGTTTATTTAAAAAAGTGGTTACCAGATGATCCTCCTAAGCTTTGTCCATCGCTAGCTATTATCTTTTCCCACCTTTCCGGTAGCATACGGATACCAGGTCGGGAAAACGTCTCGTCTGTGGAAGCTATCCACGAATAAACTCATTCTTAGTGATTTTTATAAAAAGTTAATCGCTTCTCAGACAGACCACGAGTTTTTTTTTGTATAATACGCGGCACAATCACATTAGTTGTTTTAATAAGGATTGCCCGTGCGTCCACTTCTCATCGCCAGTGGCAGTACTATACAAAAACTCTGCAATTTTGCAGTTGGAGTAGTTGTTTACCAATGAAAAATCTCCTTTTCACGTATTTTGGCTTCAGTTTGTACGGTATTCTATTTCCTTGCTTTTAAATCTTCCCCAGTGCATGTAAGCGTCTACAAATGATTGAACGATCAACTCCTAATAATTTTGCAAGCTCGTCTTGTGTTTGAAATCGATTTTTATCGAGTAACCTCTCCGATTCCTCATTCTTGATTTTTTACGGATGGCTTGGACGTTATTTTTGTCCTCCGTGTGCAAACCGCCAATTTTGAATTTTCGAAACCAGTACTGATGCATTTTAATCCATAAAGTACAATCCATGTGAATTTCCAAAAGCAATCGATGTCGAATTTTTAGCAAAGATTCATACAAATTATGAATACGAAATTTTTCGCACAATCAGAAATACGCAGTTGTCTGTTATTTTTGAATGAAGAATCATTTCTGTTTGGCAAGCTGATAAATATTTAATTGCTTAACACGCTCTTATGCACAAGTATTGTGCATAACTTTTTCCTGTGGGTAGAAAGCTTTTATTGAATTACCAGCACCAAGATTAAAAAAAAACATGAAGTACAAAATTTAAGGAGAAGCCCAGTGGAAAATATTACGCTGGCCTAAAATTAGACCAACCTTGGGGACAGCCAGTTCCAATACTGTACCAGTATTGGCTGCCAATTATACTGGTCTCATACTGATAACCCATCTTGAACCGCTGCTTAAAAATTTCTAGACTATATTCCTACATTCTTGCTCCAGTCTTTGGGCATGGACGATTTCCCAATGGAAGGTGTTGCAATGCGAATTAACGTTTCTAAAAATGCATGTAAGCCTATTAGGATTCTTCCTATTCCTAGTCAAAAGAGCTGTAATCTATATGACTTCGGTAAATCCACTAAATGTGGTGGCTTTAATCACTGCTATATTTTCTGAATACAAATTTAAACCATCTTTTACCAATGGAGCTGAAGGAGCCCTAAAAAATTTCTTTAGTTCAACAATCCTGAAAGCGATGCGCAACTCAATGTTAGATCTATATATTAAAATCGTTTTAGACTTTGATAATGCACTAGAAAATTTATCAAAAATTGGAAAATTATTAAACAAAAGATACGTAACATAAGCAGTGTCCAGTTTCATTTTTAAATAGCCGAATCTATACTACAATTATGACGATAGGCCGAAGAAATAGAACTGGACGTCTCTCGGAGATGAAAGCTTAATCAAATTTGAGATTAAGTAATACATGTTTGGATGTTTGCCAAAATGAAATTATAGTCCACAACATTACTTTGCGTTAAGGAGGGGAAAAAGCAGCCAGAAAAGTTCAATTATCGCAATTCGAAGCGGATAGATCTTGCACGTTGGGTTAAGCAAGAAAATTGATACGTTCAGTTCAAAAGATTTCGCTGTCTTCAAGTATTTCAGTAGGTTCCTATTGAACTTAGGAGATTTCAGCAGATTTCAAGAGAATTCAAGTGATTTAAAACTGACTTTAGATATGTCAGTAGACTACAAATGATTCCATTACAAGTGTACATTTTTCTAATAAAAAAGAATCTTTCCTCTTTTTAAAATTACGAAAATAAATGACAACTTGCTTAAAACTGAAACTGCGTGAAAAGCGACATTGCTTGTTTCTTTTGTTGGGGCGCAATTAGCATCATAAGAAATATTTTTGAGCAAAGCATACTTTGTTTTATTCCACAACGCCTAATGAAAGATGGCTAAATGAAATATCTTAACCAACATATGGAGATAGAAGCAAGTTGCTTTACTCATTACTTCGACCGTTGATGTAAATTAAAAATTTTAACAAGGTTTTCTTCCTTCCGTCTTACGGTCCAATTTTAAGCAAACAGAAAAAAAGATTCTAATAACCTACCGATAATCGTAAAAAATTTGTGTTGGTTATTACATGTTGCTAATTACGTAGAGTCACAAATCTTTTAAAGACAATAATGATAGAAACGATGAAAAAACAAAACATTGAACTGACATTAACATTGATACTGTAGATTCTGTAGATTGAATAATTCTCCATTCATAAGTGTTTTGTTGTCCTTTTAAGATTCTAATAATAATTTAATGTTTTTAAACTATAAGTAGTTTGTTCGTTAATATATCTCTTTTTTAACATCTGCAAATAATATCGTTACATTTTTTCCAACTGTTTTCAACTCTGAAATCATCGTCCTAATAACTATTTGCCATTCTCCTCCTTCAAAAATGTAATTTAATTAATTTAAGGGCTCTCAAATAAGTTCGTTATCCTCCAATTTCAAAATAACTTATTTTTTCGACATGAGCGAACCAAAGAAATAAAACCTTATTAAAAATTTGAAAGATAGCTGTTTCTAAAAAATTTGCAAATGTCAGTTTTTTATTAAAGAACCTTGGACTCATTTATGAAATATAAATATATTTATCACAGACAGAAAACTTCGACGCCTCAAGTATGTGCGATAACAATAGAGATATCAGATATATTATAATATTACGAAATTCTTCCATAACGCCTGAATCAGTGTTTTTTCTAACTGCAAAAATGAAGATTGTGTGTACACTCTTCTTCACCTTGATGGTCATCTTTGACTATATTGGTGAACATAAAACTATAATATATCTATATTTTTAAAACTTTGCTTAACTCGTCCACGAATAACAATTTGTCTGACGCAATCTGCATTCTATACGGATTACCATTCTCTCCTGGACTCTATTTCAGTTGGTTTGAAATGAATTCGAATTGAATATGGATGCTCTTTGGGGAAGAAATATGCCTGTTTTAACCATCATTAGTAATTATTATTACGTCTAGTTAAAACTGGCCGTGAGGACTCTATTTCTGCACAAGCCTTAATATATTTGTAATATTGCTCTTGATAGAGGGATTTATCATGTACAGTAAAAAGAACGCGACGTGTGTCTAGTTTTCAAGGGTATTGACATATCTGATATACCGAAATATGGGCCCATTTCTATTGTAAACAATATTTATAAAATTTTTTGAGGTATGAATACATAATGTCTCAGATAGCGATAAAGAATAATAAGTAAGTGAATCTAATCTCCATCGATTTCGCAAAGACTTTTGATAAGATGAACCGCCAACAATTATTGGTAAAATTCCAGTAACTTTATTTACGGAGAAATATTTTATTCTTTTTGACAATCTTCTAAAAGATTTAACTATGTTCCATTAGCGGGTCCCTATTTTAAAGCTGATGCAATCTTCTTAAAAATGATATCATATAATGCCGAAAGATTCTTAAAAGTATTAAGGCACTAAGTGATCTTTTTTAAATACAGACCTCTTGAGCTCAAGATATGTGTAGAGTTTTGAAATATTTTTGCAAAAATCATACTGAATAGTTGGATTTTTTAAGTCTACTAAGAAAACATGATAAATCAATTCAGTTTCTTTTTACAGATTTAGGGTTGCAGCTCGAGTCCCCACCTAATAGCGACGATATTCCTGATGTTACTCGTGTTGGAGAATCTTCTTCTTATCCTTCTGCTAGACAAAATTCTCCTGATAGCTCTCTTTCTGTAGCTAGACCTTCTTCTTTCGACAGGATTCTTCATCCTACAGAACGTCCTCTTCGTGCCCGGTCCAGGACTCCTCCTGGCAGGTTCATTGATCTACCTATCAGGCTTCCTTCTTCTGACGATCATGGATATGGACTGGAACAACTTCAATTTATTCGGCTTATTCGCGATAATTATCCGAACCAAAGATTTGAACTTCGAAGATACATTTTTCCTACGGACACACCAATTAAAATACTCGAAAGAGGGAATCGCTATAGGGCAATGCCAACTCAAGAACAAATTGTGTTATCAACACACGATGGCGAAGTTTTTGCAATATTAGTGGATCGTAATGTTCTAGTTGGAATATATACATATACTTCTCGAATGAAAAGGAACGTGAGGGCAAAAATAAATATGGAAAGCCAAAATATAACTCCACTGACCACATCTGAAATGAGACAAGTTCCAGTAGGCTCCAATCACCCAATCTCATCCTACTTCAGAGTAGAGCTTGCAAATAAAAATGATTAACATTATTACTTAAATGACAAAGAATGTGATACTAAAATGTAAAATTTGGTGCGGTTTAATGTCGTTTTAAAATATTACAAGAAATTCATAATTAAAAAAACAATAAAAAGTTGAAGTATGAAGATTGCTGAAGCTTCAACCTTTCGTGAATTTGCCAGTCAGTTTTCCTTTTGGAACAAATCAAAAAAAGTTAAATTTTATTCCCCCATAAAAATATTTTTTCAGGAAAATTATTATAGATTGATAATTATTTACATATAATAATTTTCCTATGTAGAGAACCACTAAGCGATCGAATGTGCGATACAATGTTTAATAAGAAAACTACTCGCCTTAATTTGACCTTAAATTTTCTTCGTTTTTTACTAAAAGGATTTACAATTCTTTAGATTATAGATACAAGACAATAGAGATACCTCAGTTTCCATATCAATTCGCATAAGGAATTTTCAGAATATAAATTTACTATAATATTAAATTCTTCAGGATAGCTGCGAATAAGAAGAAATACTAAAAATGGAACAAATGTTAGAGTAATAATGGAACTTT
>NC_046664.1:67142763-67153999 GCF_010883055.1 Belonocnema kinseyi
ATTAAGTGCGCAGTGCAAAATCAAACAGACCACAAGATTTTATTTCGAAATCTTTTGAAATCCAGATTTTGTTCTAAACCATTAAAAATCTTTTCAAATATTAAATTATTTCTAAAATTCTTTCAAGACTTCTAACTAACTTTTAAAATTATTCAAGTTAAAAAAAAAACTTGATCAAAATCTTAAAATCTCAAAACAAAATGTTTTGAAATTTTTTGAAATAATCTCGTCAAATTAAATTAGATGCTAAAAAAATTTTAAAGTACCCATGTGGCAAGGAGAAAAATGTATACATACAATTAATTTCAAAGATAACAATAACCATAGTCTTAAGCAGTTCATTGGTGAAACATTTTACTTTCAGGTTCTTATTTGGAATACCCTCAATCCTCTAGTTTGCTGCAAATTTTTCGTAATATAATATAATTTAAATAATGTTTGATGAAACACAAAAATTTAAATACTTGAATACAATAAGGACAGAAAAAGTAATAGATTTTTTAGTTTTGTATATAAGAAAATGGGCTGTTCGATTTAAATAGCACAATAATTGTTATATTTCACAAAATATCATCAATTGTTTAGATCAATAGTTATCTTTACCTTTTTAATTATTTTCGTAAATAAATTTCGATTGCATAAAGTTTAAATGAGCAGCTATAAAAGTACAATTTTTTATTTAAAAAATGTCGCCTTTTCGCATTTTATTATTGTTTTTAATGAACATTTGGCAAATATTATAGACTCTACACTTTCTTGTGCTCTTTCGCATAGTGAGTTTATGAAGAATTCTTGTAGATTCGAAAAAGCGTTCAGCATTGGAACTTTTTATTTGTTTATTCACCTAATCAAATAGCAAGTAGCTACATTAACTAGCTAAAAGAAAATAGTTACTTATCATTATTACTTTCACTGTCAAAAACAATTAAAATGCTACTAAAAGTTGAAAAATAAATTTTCTAATTGATTCCAAGAGTTAGTTTTTCAAAATGCCTGAAAATAAACTCCCTTTTCTGGCCTTTCAATATGAATATTTATGACTTTAATGTATCATAACTAAATTAAAAGGAAATGCTGAGGATCGAATCAAAGTAAAAGTTTAAATTTTCGAGGTACTATCGAGTTTAGAAAAAAAGGGTTCTAAAATAGTGCTATTGAACCTTGTAACAAAACTAAATTTTAAGCATCATTATTCATATTATTATTTTACGTTTGAAGCGACATTTGTTTTAAACGAGAGAGCGGGGTATTTGGGAAATCTTTCAGGCCGGCAGTGAAATATCAAAAATAAGAATCGAGATTCGTATTTAAATCTGGAAGCCATCCATTCTTTTCCTGTCTCCAATTGTCCCGGAACCTGGCTCGAAACCTTGGAGACCTCCAGAGCCAGGTGTGACCTCAGATTCCTTTTCCTTGGCTTTAGGAACGAACCCAGTGGCTTTGGGGTGGAAGCGTGGTATGAACCAGTAAGCCATATGAGGGAGAAATACCTAATGTCCACCTGATATGGACTCACAAGGGTACGGCACTGGAGCAAAATATCAGTACTTCAATACTCCCAAATGAGAATGAAAAGCATGTCTAGTTCTAGATCTATTGCGGCGTGTTTTACCTATAAAAAAACTCTTGTTTCAAGGAGGACGAGAGCTGCCTCAGCCGCCCCTAAATATTTTTTTTAACGGGTATCATGATAGAAAAGAGCGAGTCAAGTCGAAAAACTACCAATCGCAAGAAAGAACCTAGCTTCCAGAAACTAGTTACGAATTAAGGTAAGGTCCACTTCATCACGTTGTTGAAGCTCAGGATTCTTTCGGATCCTTATTTTTTAAATATTCTGATATTTTCCAAGTTTAGTTTTTGGATTCCTAACTTGAACATAAGGAAGCTTCGTACGCGCTACAATTGATGTCGCTACGTTGGCATTATGAATTATTTCAATTCACCGGGTCAAATCAGCGCTGTCGAATTTTGTAGCTGTCGGGAACTTAACATCGCTTTCAGTTGTTACTTTTTTCGGCACGATTTACCTTGTACACCAACTTTTTAAAAAGTGCACCATTTATTTTGTTTTATTCACGAGTAAGAGTCCAATTACAAAATTAAAATCTTGTTCTTGTTTTGCATTTGGAGATTTTGGATAAAGAAGGTGAGCTTGTAAGAGTTTTCGATAAGAAATTTATCTTTACAACCAGGAAGATCAATTAAGCCTTTTCGGCCTATTAATTAAATATAACTAAATACATAAGTTTTTAAAGAATGAAACTGAGTTTTAAAACGGCGAATTTGGTATTGCCTGTGAATAAAAATGTAATAGATTTTGGAAATGCACATAAGTTTTGATACAACTGAGGAATAACAACAAAATATTAGACATCTGAAACACAACCAAATTTAGACACCTTGATCTTTGGATATTTAAAAATATTGGATTGAAGATTATTATAAATAATGATAACCATAATGAATATCATTTGCATAACGTTTTTCTCAGATTTGTATTCCGTTCTTTGGTCATCAATTACGGGTTAAGTCAAGTGCATGTTGTAGTTTGGCATCCATCTTTTACAGTTGTTATCGTTACACAAGGGTGGAGTTCATAAATTAATTAATTGCAATTTTTGAAATCTCTTCTGACGATTGGCAGTATGTGCAAAACTAGCAGCAGGTGTAGGTTGGATTTAGTCTTTTACCGCTATTGTTTTTACACAGCAGACGCTAGCTTTGAAGGTAACATGCATCCTATCTAGATACTTTTTTGGAGCCTTTTTGGGATTAACAGATGCGTCTGTCACATTTTTCCTTATTACCTTTATCGCATTTCCTAGCTCACTATACTTATGGGTCTTGGTTGTATAGTCTGCCTGCAATTCCATTAAAGTAGACAAGAAATGTTTAGAATGGAGACCCTTCCATGTATTTTTTTACGTATTACGAGTTCAGGTTGATTGAATCAAATATAGTGATCCCTCTGGATAGTATCATTGGATTATGAGATTTAATATTCGTTTTCTAAAATAGAAATTTGATTATTAACGCATAATGTGCGATGTCATATTCCTTTGGTATCTACAGATAGTCTGCACTAATCAATCGCGTCTTGATGTAACACGTAAATATGATAATTTTGTACTGCAAACAACCCTTTACTAATCGCAACAAAAAATTCTTTCATTTATGAAAACATGAAGCCCCTTGTCCGCCAAATATTAGATATTGATATAAAGTTTTCGGATAATCGCCCTAGATAGGCGGCTTTTTGTCTTTATTTTACTTTTGATTCCTCTATGGATTCTTCTCGGGTATTCTAGGACTTCTCTTAGGACAAACTTGAAACCTTTTAATTGACATTGGGTTTATAGCTGGTTTTGAAAAACTAAACATATTACTTGTAGTTGAAAGGATCTCCTAACTGTATAACTTGACTCGCGGAAATTTTTGAAATCTCAAACGCCCATTCACCCTCTATATCATAGTGAAATTTCCTTATTAATCTGCAAATTACTATGGTGCATTTAGTATTTACTCATCTGGAATAGGAAGGTTTTGACTAAACTTCCCAGGTCGGCACACGACTATTTACTGTGCCCAAAGGAGTAAGTATGTAAAGAGATGCCATAAGCTTTCATTACGTAGATCTTGTTCACTCAGTACTCTAAGACCTTAGAATATCCATATTTTCACCTGACTTGTCCTTAGCTATTCCCATGATGTTATTATTGCTCTCGTTTCCAAGCTGTGAGCTCTTTAATTCTTGTTTCATCAAATGTACTGTTATGCATTTATCTAATGCGAAGTTTACGTGAATATCATTGCGAAACAATACTGTGTCATCGCACGACTTAGTGAGTCGTGTTTGTTTCATGGTTTCAGTGCCTTTCTTGACTACATCTTTACTACCCCGCGACTTTTTACAATATGGAGTTTGTACTAGGATGTGCTTTACCCCTGACCATGTGATGCCGAATACCTGATAAAAAAATCAAGTTTGGGTTCGCCCAGCGATTCTTGACTTGGTATTTTAAGGAACATACAACACACTACCGGAAGTCATGGTAAATGGACACTATCGCCATCGGCTGGAAATTATAAATGAACCTGAGAAAACGCAGGTTATGAATTATGTGCAGGAAGAGTTGACGCAAATGGAAAAAAACGTTCAGGAGTCACGTCATGAAAATATGAGAAAGAAGAAATTGACCTGACATCATAATTGACATTCTTCACAAAAGCACTAATCGATATGAGTGCGGAAATATCCTGCATCTCGGAGGAATTTCTGAAAATAAATAAAGACCGATTTGAGCGCCTTCTTAGCCTACTATCCGCAAAATTTGTTGATGAATTAGCAACATGAAACGTACTAAATAGGAAAAAGGAACAGCTATTCGTTGGACGCAGCTATACCATTCCCATTACCCATTGTGAAAAGGTGGACGAAGAAATTTAGCGGATGATAAATAAAAAGAACTTTCGAATCGCCCATACATAAGCCTAGTCGTAAAAGTATTAAAGAAGAATTAAACGATTCGTGTATGCTTAGAGGCAAGAAAATTCAATGACATTTTTCTAGAAGATCAGGAGTTTTCAGAACCGGAAGGGAGATTATTCCAAAAATAAAAGGCATGCATAACATATCAAATCTAAACATCATGAGCAGTTTATGACAGGTGAAATTGCATTCGAGTTTGGGGCAACACACGGCAATACTTCAGTATAGACTATAAATTCAAAGTCTTTCTTTTTGTACTGAAAAAAGCACCGCTGCACTTTTGAAAAGTCTCGATCATCCCAAATCGAAATTATAACCCTACATTAAACTTTAAGATTTTAAAATAGATAAATCCATCGTCAAGCCTATTTTAGCCTGCACGTACAGCCTCCAAGTATTTTACAAATACTGTTTTGAACTTTCGACAACCTCTCAATATTTTCAAGTCCTCCTCATAACCTCTTACAATCTTCCAATATTTTGAATTTTTCCTGTAACCTGGAAGTAGGCATTTTTCAGCGGCATGTATGCACACTGTCGATCAGATTTATAAACTGAATTTTTCCAATTCTGAGGACAAGAAGTAAAAGAAAACTGATTTTTACATTGACAGATGCCTCAGCAATGAATTTGTTTATTAAATTGTGTTTATGTGTGATTACGCGGCTGACAAACGTAAGCTGTTGTGATGTAGAGTAAATGGTTTGAGCGTATCCTGGAATGTCATGGTCGGCGAGTTGTAAGGAGTGGACGTGGTCTAGCGAGTAGGTGATTACAATAATTTTTATATTACTAACGAGAACCAGAAACCTCAACTAGAAAAAATGGCTATTTTTCCGCGATATTTGTTTATTCATACAAATGTTTTATCAGCTTTTCTCTAGAAAGTTGATCGTTCCAATCGGTCAGAACTTGTGGGCTGCGCGTTATTTTGAAACAAAAAAGTAATTTTTTTCATCTGCGGAAGACGATAGGTCGGTGTCGACTACAACGTCAATCAACTCAATGTGGAGACAGATGTTTCAGACATCATTGAAATAGAAGGCAATAACTCAAACGGTGCAGTGACAACAAAATCGTCCACAAATTCTTACAACTAAAAAATAATTTAAGAACATCTAAATCCAAATAAATTCTGTATAATACAAGTTTGTTTCTCTCGAAAGAAAAAATACAACATACCAAATTTCTCTTGCACAGTACCTACAAACAACTATTCAAACTTCACCTTTCCCTATCAAACACCCTCAAATTTGATATTTGATATACATTAGAACGCATATTATTTGACTAATCCCAACGGATTGAAGATCTTTTTACTCAAAAACAAAGAATCCAATTTTACAAATTACTTCCCGTAAGGCAAACACCACTCAAGGGTACGGTGAAAAGATTTTCCCTTCCGAGCTCATATCTTTGAGACCACACTGTCTCAATAATACTTACTTCTCTTCCATTAACCAATTCTACTTGCAATGCAAAAATAAAGCAAATTAAAATAATGTATAAATTTGAAATATACAATATTGTATTTTTTGAGTTATTATAGAGCAAATGACCATTATCAAAACTTAATGCACGTAACAGTAAATGCCCAAGATCGATTTTACAGATAGTCAATTGTGTAATTTTCCCTCTGGAGCTGAGCAGACGGAATGGCTGGAGAACGCTAAGACTCTAGCTTTTTAGAAAAATTGGAGGTGGAAGCGATCCATGTACTTCGAAAGGGAATTTCTGCTAGCTGGACATATAAGCTATAGGTGGCGGGAAAATACCGTGCTACGCTCGTAAAAAGGAAGGCACTGTGATTCTCGAAAACGTGTTATGCTGAATTCCGGATTCCCGTGAAACGAAGCGAAAAAAATTCGGATGACGTAATCGCGTATCGTATCGTTATATAAAAGGCGGGAACTCTCAGTTCAAGCTTTAGTGAAAGGACTAACAGCAATTAATAGTTGCCATCTAAACCTTGTCTTTTACAATAATTATTGTTGCATGCCATTTAGCAATTGAACGTCACGTTAGATATCCGGGGATGTCTCCCTCCGGCCGTACCACTAGAAAGAAAATTCCCCAGTTCGGTCAATGAAACTGCAGTGATGAGTTATATATCAATCGCTAGGGTGATGTTTACCATGCAAGAAAATTGATATTTCAATTCTCCCCTAAAATCCCGTAGAAGTGGTGATTCTAAAACTTATTCAGTTCTCGCTAATCTAATCTCTCTCCATTGCGTTTGTACAGAACATACACATGAGAATGCGTTCAAGATTTGGACCCCCAGTATCACGACTAACTTGCACAGAGTCTCGACAGTTTCTGGCCACATGTTGCCCATATTTCAAACTAGCTTGCTTGATTTCGTGCGAATCCAAGTAAATTCCATAGAGGCCCTCCTATGTCAGCCGTAGAAATCCTGTGGTGTTTTGAATCGACCAGTTTAAATAACAGATTTGGTGTTTGCAATCGTTCCAAAATAAGTGATGCAATCTTTTGCGATTGCTCTTTGTCAGGTATTGTATCCAAATAAAAGACGTTATGAGAGGTAGCAGCGTCATTTTGACAGTGAATCCCCTGTGCTCTAAATAAAATTTAGCCTGGCGAAAGCCCCTCTCAACAACAGACTCACCTCTGTTCTGAAGCTTTAAGTGGACTTCAGGCAGCCCTTTAATTGAATTCAAGATGGTGTGCCATCGACAAACAGTAATGTAGAGAACATACCAGTCCGTTTTTTGAAACAACTGTTTGCGAATTTAGTGTGCAAGCCCTAGATCAAGGGGTTTGAAGGTTCTTTCTCAACCACACTTAGCGCGCTCTTCATTATGCTTTTAGCAGTACGGATTAATTTTGCAGATAGCACGAGACTGGCTCCTGCATGTCGAGATTTGGGTATAAAAGTCTGGAGTGGGGGCTTCTACCCACTCCCAGACTTTGGACTGTAGGACTGTAAGAAGGGGGAATGGTTATAATTCCTTATATAGGATGGCGAAGAGCAAAAGCCTGAGCCGAAGGTTGGCTTCAACCTAAATAAGCAGACGCAAAAAATAATCCAGATATGGTTCCGAAGTAGCAAACCCCAACTCAAGGCACAAGAAAGTATGCCGAAGGTTGCTCAGAACCAGAGAGTAGTGTCAAAACTAGTGCATCTAGGACTTCAAACGATTGCCCAGGTTAAAAATAATAACATCAAACATTGTCGTAAGTATGGCTAAAACAATCAAATTCTTAGGGCTACCAAAAATAAGTAGAGCAGTAATCCTAACTACCCTTCATTTCGGGCAGGCTAAACTAAAAATCTGGCTGGAAATTTATATCTGGGCCCAAAAGTTTACGGTCAAACTATGCTCCATCATCAGCCTAGAGTTGAGATCTTTTAGTTACTTGCGACCAATTGCCCAAAACAAAGGAGGTCTAACCATTTTCGAGAGAAGTCCGAAAAGTCCAGCATTCACTGTAGGAAAACAGAAATAACACAAATTGCTTAAAAATGCGCAGTGCCGTCATAACATCGTCATAACAAATGGACACCTATCCATTCCTGCAGGGTGTCTGCAGAAGACTTGTGACTTCAACAGGAACCGAAACGAGAAGTTTTTCTTGCACATGTGTAGTGAATGAGATTCCTGCTCCCACAATAGGGCTAGAAAACATAGAAAACATAGAAAAATGTATATAAAAAAGGAGAAAAGATTATTTTTAAAAAAATTTGCAACATATCAAATGCATTCATGGAAAATCTATTATTGTTGGCCATAATTTTTTCCACATTATTTGTGAATATTATTAGGCATTAAAATTATAATTTTAAAAAATTAGACATCATTGCGTTCTCGATGTCGTCACAGTAAATCCGAATATAGCGACTTTAAGAATGAACACAACGGATAAGCTGAGGGCTTAAAAGATCACAGCTAAATGAATACCCTGCAAACGTCTTCAGTGAATAATAAATAAGTGTAATTTACTTTTGTAAGGACTACGGACGCGAGCAGCATATTCAAATCAGCCTGAATTGCGATACAAGCCTTTTAATCTTTCGCCCCACATTGTGGATTAGCTGCCGCATTAAAAAAAATGGCGGAGACAGAATGTAATTAAAGATTAAGTTCAGATTAAGGAATACTCTCTATCAATTAAACATTATGTAAATTGAAGCTGAGATCCTTTTTGCTCGGTCGTTTGATCTATATTAGTTAGTCGTGAGTCTAACTTTAGATTGGTTAAAGCTGTACGTTGCACTTATCAGGGCCAAGCTATACAAACAAATATTACCCTTATGTGTCATGAATAAATTATGAGGAATTTTTTAGGATCGGCAAGCAACAAACGTTCTGATTTTTAATACAATTAGATTTTGAAAAAACGGGTCCTGTAACTTCGCTATTGAGCCTAGATATTTCTAGAGAATATTAATCTTAGAAATAAAATTGTTTGGCAGTTTCGGAATTATCTACCTTAAATGTGTCAAAAACAAGTTTGAATAGAATTTTTGAGTATTTTGATGCGTTCTAAGTCATACGCATCGTGTAGCTCGCCAGAGATAGACAGTTTCTTTCCTCACTAAGTTTTTAATTCCTGTATGATTTTTAACCTCTTGTTAAAGGACTCCTCTTAAGACAAACTTAAGAGCATATAATTGAGATTGGCTTTGCAAATTATGTTGGAAAGTTTGACAACTCGCTTGTTGTTGAAATAGTATTTTAAGTACTTGACTATTTAATCAGCTTCAAGAAGTATGGAAGGGAAAGGAATAAATGGTAGAGTCAGCAGGCTCTTCTTGAGTATTATCTTCTGAATACTCTTAGACTTGAGGATGTCCAGATATTCTCGTGACGTTCCCTGAGTCATTGCCTTGATATCATACTAGTTGTCCTTAATTACCTCTGCGATCTCTAACTCTCCTGTAATGGAATCTACTGTTCTGAATTTACGTAATCCTAACTTTCTGTGAATTGAAAAATAATACTGCACTGAAGAAGGCACCCTAAAGGATACCCATCCTTCTCCGTATAATCCTGTTTATGCTTGGCTCTCCATAATCAAAATACTTGACTTGTGAATGTACCGTTGTTGCAGCGCCTTCGCTCACTACTTTACTGCTTCGCGAGTTTTCACAATTGGCCTTTTGTTATTATATACGAATGCCATGCTATTCTCCATGAAAATATACCTCATCTGCAACAACAGTTAAAAAAAATGCTAGTAAGGATCAAGGGATCCATATGCGACGTGCGCCGAAGAAAGGTGGCTTACTCTAAAAAAATCGAAATCAATTTTTTTACACATCTCGACAGTTTTGTACTTCCCTTTTGAATCAAGACACTAGTGAAACAAACCGAGCGTTATCATTGTTAATAATTGAGTTGTTAGGTACTTGAGAAATCGGGCTTTGGCTCGAGAGCTCAAAAGTCCGTTAAAAACCTCCCACCACTTAGTACCCCATCTACACGTCTCATTTATACCCCGTTCGTGAGCAGCGCCTACGACCTATCTATTTTCGTGAAAATGTAGTGGTAAGTGGAGAGGAAAGATTTAGTGAGTTTATCCTCTCTTCTAAAAGCCCGGTCTATCGGGTCGACTTCAACCGATCGTCTTGATAAATGTCACTCTTTCGACTAATATTAGCACTGCTAATATTAATAGCACTTTTGTTTATAAGACTTATAAGATTTTTTAATATTAGTTGAACTTGTAGACGAGTCCAATAGTTTGCCAGAATGGCACTAGGTACTTTCAAATAAAAACTACTGAAATCTACATTAACACAGAGATATTCTATCGCCGCTTCGAATGCTCAGATAGAGTGGTGCAGGTAAGGGGTGACGTAGGGAAGAAAGGTTAGGCTCAACAGAAGTTCACGCAATAATTTCACTAAGTAGTCATTTATAATTTGAATCTAGATTGTTTTATCATTAGTTATGTTACAAGGGAAGCGGCAAAACCCAAGTCCCAAAACTAGTAAGAACTGCCATTAGGTAGACTTTTATTTTATTTCTCAGTCGACGTCATTGTCTTTAAATTAAATTAATTACATTAGTGTGTTCTAAATGACCACTAATCAGCATGGACCAGACCGGCTTAAGAAAAATCAAAGGGTGGAAGACACGACTTTGAAAGCGACAACTTATTTTACATTATAGATTGAGTCAAAACACCTACCTGGCAGTGTCTTCCGCCCTCGCGTGTTTCCTCTTATTATTCGACAGTTAATTAATTCCGTTTTTCTCAAAGTTAAATACCTAGTCTTTGAGGCTAGTTGCTCCCAAGAGTGGAGAGTAACGGACGACGTTAAGAGAGTGGCGTCTCCATTCGTCGTCTCAAGTGACAGCCGGAGCTCCAAGATATTGAAGCTAAATATTGGTGGAGTAAGAGGAACCGCGAGAAATTCAGGCAGCTGCCGGTTATTTTTCCTTCGCAGCGTGGTTGCGCGCCATGCATCGCCAAGTTTCGCGGATTAGCATTTGTCGCGCTATATTCGCAGGTGTTGACGGCGGGTGCGCTAAGTGATGAGAAACCTCCTCTTCTTGGTCCATGGCTTCGTCTTCCGTATGATGTGAAATTTGACAGCTCGTTTGTTGTGGGTGGTTGTCCTCCCGTTTTAAATACGATCGCAGGACATAAAACAATGTTTTACATCAAATTAAAACCAAAATAATCAATATAAAAGAAGGAATTTCCAAAGTTGGCATAAACATTATAAGAATTGTTGATTCGATACTCTGGGCTCGTTTTCCCAGCAAGATAGTA
>NC_046664.1:67154099-67168134 GCF_010883055.1 Belonocnema kinseyi
CTTAATATCGCTCCTCTAAATGCTCCTAGGGAAATTGAGTCAATTGTCGAAAATGGGAAGTGCCGTATATACTGGAACTTTATATTCTCGAAAATTGTTTCTGTTGCTCACTCGAGACCTGACATGGTTCTTCTTGACTTCGAGAAGCCTAAAATAGCCTAAAATAGCCTAAAAAGCATCCCTGCGTGTCAACAGTATGCTAGAACACTTGCGGGAAAAATGCTGAAGGCGGTTGTCCTTGGGTCGCTCCGTGTTCTTAGGGTCCACGAGGCTTTTGCTGGATCGTCGTATTGATTCCTTTACAGACTGTAACCACCTATCTCACGGTTGTGAGACGTGGTTATGGCTGAAATTTTACCGCGATTTCGCTGGAAGCGGGTGCAATTTTTCAGATTAGCACCCGCTCCCGGCGGACAATTTTACGTTTAGGTACGTACCCAAGTCATAGGTCAATTGTAACGTTCAAGGTCATTTAAAGGTTATTTGAAATTAACAAATTTTTCCAAGAAGTCAGTGCAATTCCTGAAGTAAATTTCAACGAGAAATTCATTGGTAAGCTCTGTATTGATCTTGGTCATGATCTTCAAGGTTTTTAAAGGTTTTTTCCAAGCAGTTTACTTTTACGTTTAGCATTACCCAGAAACCAGGACGTGGAAGTAGTAAATTCTGTTCCCTTTAGAGTGCTGAATTAGCATGAGTCCCCTTTCCTCTCACGTTTCGGGGTACCTGATTAGCGTGAGTCCCCTTGCCTCTCACGCTTCAGTGAAGATGTTCGAACTGAAAAACCTAAGCTTCTTGACAAAAAGCTATGCGATTGTAAAAATGAGTTACAGCATTACAAATCATCTCCCTATCAATCAAAATAGCCTGTTGCAGAATCCAATTCTCTGATTCGTCTAAGCTTTGCGGTTGCGTTGAGTATACTTCGCTCTTTAAATAACCCCAAAGAAAGTAGTCGAGAGGCGTCAGATCAGGAGATCTAGCAGCCCACTCGATTTCACCCCTTCTTCCAATTCACCTTTGAGGGAACTGAGTATCCACATATGCTCGAACTTCCGTACCATAATGAGCGGCTACTGCGTCCTGCTGGAACCAAATATTTTGAAAATTATCGCCTGTAAGCTCCTTTATATTTGGTACAATTTGGTTTCTAACAAGCTCTTCATATGCACTGGCATTGAGATTACCATCGATGAAGAAAGGGCCTATCAATGCATCATTCAAGATACCGACTCAAACATTGATCTTTTGTGGATATTGTGTGTGACTCGCCAACATCAAATCAGGATTTGTGTCGGACCAATGTCTACAATTTTGCCTGTTAACTTCACATTCTAAAGTGAAAGTAGATTCATCTGAAAATACTGTATTGTACAAGAAAAGAGGATTTCTATCAATCCTGTCCATCATAATTTCACAAAATTCAACCCGACTATCAGGATCGTCTTCACTGAGTTTTTTAAACCTGAGAGACTCACCTAGCATTAAGAGATATCGTCGATTGTACCGTTATTTAATAATGTATTGAGGATATCATTGTAAAATTGATTCTTAGCTGCGTGGGAATTTCGTAGTTCTGAGTTTTTCGGTAGTGCGTTGCGATTTGAGGTTTTGTGAACGCGTCCTGACGCAGGAAACCCGTTGATATGACGGTCTAGGCGCGTCGCACATGATCTGCCACTTTCTCACTTACGTTCTTGGCCTTACAGGTGACACGTGCCACGCCGATACTTGTCTTTTTTTGTGGAATTTTGGAGAATTTGACGCTAAATAGGACAAAAAAGGAGAATATTATGACTAAAACCACGAAATAATACTAATAATAATTTCTGGGACGAAATTAGTTCATATAAGAAAATATACAAGGCAAATCTCTTACTATAACTGGCGAGCGACGCAATGGCCGTTTCTAGCTATGGTTCTAATCACGAACCCATTGCCTCGCTTGGCCAAACTGCTTAAATAAATGTCGAATTAATTAAAGTGATGGCCGTTGTTGATCTCAAGAATCACAACATGAGATTTCTCTGTGCCTTTCCAGGAATCCTCTTGACCCCTTTCTGAGATTTTCCTGACCCCTTTTTAGGATTTCCCAGACTCCCTTCCTGAGACTTTCCTGACATTTCCTGACATATCAGCATTTTTGTTAAGTGGCTTTATTTTTCTGATACATGCTACATGAATTTCACATTTTTACTTGTTTTTTTTTAATTTTTAATTATGATTTTAAATGTCTTTTTTTTATTTATATGAATACTTGGATTTGTTGTTTCTTGTCCTTTATTAGGACATTTTTGTCTATTTTTTTTTCTCAGAGAGCACTAAAGCGCTATAAATGAATTAAACAGACCTTATGGACAATAGGCATTTAGATTGTGCCGGGTAGGTAAGTCACGACTGCGAGTGATTTTCTTAGAAACTTTTAAAAGCCTCAAAAAGGACAGGTCGGGAGTGCGATAACAGCTAAGATAGCTTGGTCGTATGAATAGGTCGGGAGAGCTTTCACAGCTACGGTAGCTCGGTCGAATAATATCTCTACAGGGAATGGAAGAACAAGATAATACAAAATTCTTTTATTAGTTCTTTTTTTCCCATGTGTAAGAGCGGTAATCGTTCAATTACTCAAAAATTTAAATTGAGTTCGATCGATACTAGAAATGTGAAGGAGCTCTTTGTTCTAATTTAAAGAACACTGAAAAACGTATAAAAACGAGAAATTGGAAGACTGTGCGTGAGACACGGAGTATACTGAAAAGTATACCACTTTTCGTTATTGCTACGTACTCGTCGTTCTCTTCTCGTCCTCTCGTGTTTCAATTTACTATACGTATAGCTCTGTCCTTTTCTGACACATAGCGCTGCTTCACGAGTGCTAACTGGAATAGGTCCTGCCTTCCCACGGACCGAAACGGCTAAGCTACAATGCCTTCTCACTCAGCGCGTAGTGCGTTTTATATTCCACCTTAATAGACGGAGTCGTGCTGACTCGTGACTTGCAGTTGCCACCATTTTGGTTTTTCCGCACGTGCTCACCGTCGTACCCTCTCCTACACGCGCGGCACGATTCGTACCGTGATTCTTTCTCATTCTGCGTCTAGTGCGTTCTCTTTCCATAGCCAGCGGACTGTGTTAAATGCATAGTCTTTTCTCGTGGCTCTCAGTTGTCGCCATTTTTATTCCATCTCCGCGTTCGGCTCCAAACGTTTTAGTTCGAGACTGCTCGTACTCCTACCTTCGCGCTTACTTACCCACACGGGGCAAAGAAATGACAGCTCGGTACAAATATTAAGTATCTTCGTACGATCTGCTGTGTTTTTCGCAGGTTAGTAATCTTATTCTAAATTAACTATCGAGTTATTTAGTAGGTTTGGGAAGTGCTTTTTAATTTGCTTAATTTCGGGTGATTTATTTTAAACTCGTTGGTAATAAATGGCTCGTAATCCGGTTCGTGATATTTCGATTTATTCTTTAAATGAATCCGAATTGCGATGCTTGGCCAATGAGTTCTCTATTAACCCGACCGGGCTAGTCCCTATTCTGCGTCACGATTCACGCACTAACAATGCAACCGGATGCATTGAACAGAAGTAACCCTTTCGGTTTATTGGCACCTTCAGTTGCTCGTGTAATCCGGGCTAGTAATCCTGATTTAATTTTCCCAACGGGATTGCCAATTACTGCGACTGCCGTGTCTACCATAACCACTGTGGCCAATACTGGCCTTTGTAATACATTTCAGTCTGGAGGCACCTTCTCGGGTAACCCGAAATTTTAATTATAGTTCGGCTGATCCGATTTTTGTTTCTCCGGTAATTGACTTGAGTCAACCACCGTCTGGTTTCTCACATTTTGACAAATGGCAATGTCACATCCCGGTTAATCAATTGGAAATAATCCAAAGTGTAAAGTGGGAAAGATCAAAAAATACGCCTCATGATGTTTGGAACTCCACAAGTTTACCTGGTAACGGATTACCGCCTACTCCGCTCCTACTACCGCTCGTAACGAGTTCCCGAACTCTACTACGCATGCGTCGCGTTCGGTCTCTGAATTGTTGCCGTTCGCGCGCAATTTGAAATGCTAAAAAATAGCATTTTTATTGTTTATTATTTATAGTGTCATTTTAACTTATAAAAGTGGTTATTAGACCGATTTTAATGAATCTTGATAAAAATAAAAATAAAAATTTATTAAGTTCATACTGTGTTATGGTTGTTCATTAATATCGATTTATTAATATCGGTCTAATAAACATTTATATAAGTTAAAATAACATTATTCATAATGAAAAATAAAATTGTTATTTTTTAGCATTTCAAATTGCGCGCGAAAACGAATCAGAGACCGAGCTCGACGCATGCGTAGAAGAGTTCGGGGCACTCGTTACGAACACTGAGGCAACCTTCAATATGAAATAGTTTGTTTACTAATTTAATGCAATGTATAACCTCTGTGTACATACCCACTTTGGACTAATTTTATAAACAAACTATTGTATCGAGAAGGTCGGAACGTTCTACAAGTATAAGTAGGAACACTTTCCTGCAAGGAAAGATTGTTACATTCGTTCGCATTACAGTGCGTTCACTACGTGTTACTAGAAGGGGGAATCAGAGGGCACGACATTTAGCAAATGTGACTCCAAGAGGGAATAGAATGCACTAGGGTGCATGAGGCGAAACCCCCCTTCACTGCTAACCCTTCCCGGCTTGCAGAGCGCGAAATTTGAAAACTCACGAAAGCCGCTTGAATATCCGTCAGATTTCACCCTGGAAAAATGTGTTCAGTATAAAAATGAAACAAAAGTTTAAAATATTAAGGGGATTGCACCGTCAAATATATGGTATATCCTCTAATGATAAGACGTAATATTAATAAACAATTAGTAGATTTCTTCAATTTTAAAACCTAGTTAATAATATAATTAAGAAGTGCTTGAATTTTTTTAAACAGTATGTATTATTCACAAAATCTAAAACATATTTTAGAATGAAAACTTCAAAGTACATAGGATTTATTCGTAGCGTTGAATAATCGTATTACAAATATATTCGAATCATTTGATCCTCTGAGCTCCACGGAAGCGAGAAATTTCATCAAATCACTTAATAATCGAACCATCACGACACTGAGAAACTGAAACATGAATGGAATAAAATTTTAATTAGTTGAATATTGATTGATGGAAATATGTTCAGACAAATTTTTTTCATTAAAGGGAAATTGTCTTCATATGGTTTCACGCCGTATAAAAAGTTTTACTATAAAAAATATACGTATTTTCTAAATAAAACCTGGAAAATTTCTTGTAGACTTTTCCCAGTCTGTTAAATGGTTCGCAATTTATTCTTGAAGGTAGTACGATTTTGAAAGGATTCCGGACTGAAATATCCAAATTTATAAAATTTAGATTTCCTCGTATTTATCGATAAATAATGGCTCCACTGGAAACCGTTGAAATTATGTTCCAAAAAATAATGTTTAATCCAGCTGTAATTCTCATATTTTGCTCAAAATTTGTGTGACAATTTGACTAAAAGGAATTCATTCGAAGTTTGTCACAGTACTTTTGAGGATCCTTGAAATCTGTTTTCTACATTCTTCAAGGAAGTCAGACGTCCTTGAAATAACATAGAGGGCAATAAATAAAGCCTCGTTTATACGAAAACAACTTTTTTTAATGATAATAAATTTAAAGTTTATACTCACATAAATTATCGGAATCGAATCATGTCGACGTAGCATGCAGCAGGTACATCTGCTTCTAAACTGTCATGGAAAATGTCTAACATCAACCTGTGCAAACGTCGTGTTAAATGTCACATAACGTTCCCATTCCTGCGGAATAATAGAAAGGGTTATGGTATCTTATTTTTAAAATAATAAGGAATAAATCAAAGAAATACGCTTTACTTACGACATACTGTCGCAAGTCCCAAAAGCCTCCAGCACGTGGAGTTTTCGAGCGAGGCCTTCAGTTTTTTGAGGCTTTAGAAGATGATAATTGTAAACCAGTTAAGCAATTCGCAGTTCCTTTCTGTAAAAAGTGCGGATGAATTTAATATTATACATTGTCTCTATATAATTCAGTGTTTTTAATTATGAAGATTAATTTTCGATAAATATCTTACTGTTTCTGAATTCCGCCCTTTTCCTTATTTATCTTCAGGTACTTCTCACTTGCCTTATTTTCTATCTAACTGCCATGATGAACGAGAATTAATATGCAGTCAGTAACAATGCAATCATAAACTGTATGGAAATCAAGGTGCGATGTTCCTTACACGTGAACCACTCAAAATCAATTCTCTTCTGGAGAAGCAGAACTAACCGTGTCCGCAAATATGGCAGCCAGCACATAATCTTCAATTTTCATGTGACAATATTGACGGCACGAGTGTAACCCCTTTCAAAAAAGTTCGGTGCAGCAACGCGTGTTATTTCCATGAGATGTTCTCTAATCAAAGGTCCAAATTCGTTCTGGTGCTTTTCATTATTAAAAAAAATTCCACAATCTCTGTATGCTTGAGCCTCTTTGCATTTAGAAAAGAGACGCTTGGCAAAGTCTCCAGCATATTTACTCGCAGGGCAATTCCTAGAGTGGATCGTTTTTCGGTGCGTAATTGTTTTGCATGTGGCATTTCTTCAAACTTATGAGACTTCACCCCAAAATTGTTTGTATTGGTATTTTCGCTCCTAGAAAAAAGTTTCAGGGATCCTAATGCCTTTCCTCCATTGTTGAGCCAGTTTGCTCTAATGGAGTGTTTTCCTGACAGACTTCAAACGAGAAGTGCCTCAATAAGAACCTCCGTTTTATAGCAGCTAGAAGTTGTGTATCGTCCTGCATGACTTCGAATTGCACCAAAAAAATTTTCAATTGTATCTTGGTTGACATATCCTATTGTCATGTACTCGAAGCCCTTGCTTTTGAAAGTCTTACATCATTCAGGCAAAGCATTTAGGTTGTACCTCCAATGTCTAAGAGAGGATGGATCGGGAAGATGGTCTAGTTTGTCCTTAGATACGAAGTGGATGTTCTCTAGTTTTTTTACTGCATCTGCCCAGAACTGCAGATGCAGAGTTGTGTCCGTAACAACTTGCGTCAAAGGCTTATCCTTAACGGCACTCAATTTTCGTGCATTCCACGAATCGAACCTTTGATCAGAAAATTCAGCATAATATGCTAAATGGATGGCACTCTTCTCCATTACAAGGGGTCCTATAGATGTCATGAGCGAACCTGAAATTTTTTCTTTAAGTGTAAAGTGAAAATCGTGCGTCAACAAATGGGTTAAAAATTTTCTTCGAAAAATGTCATGGGATGCCTAACTTTTGGAGAAAAAGATTAAAATTCAAATTTTCGTAGCTGTAAATTTATCAGTTTCAGAAAAGTTTTCAAGTTTTCTCTGAATATTATTTGAACATTTTTAAGGAGATTTCAAATTGATGAATTGAGAAGTCAAAAACACCATTCCAATAGCTTTCTATATCGTTTCCAAAGGCAGTCAATAAAGGGACACATTTTTTTATTTAACAGGGACATTTTAAAAATTTTCTGCAAATATTTTTAGATCATAAGTTAATATCACAGACACAAAAAAAAGTTAAAGTCCACGGAGGTGACCTTTAGGGTTCGATGGTTTTGGGTCGCTGATTCCGAATCGTTTGTCGGTTTCTTTCAGATCAGATCGCTTTCAAGGTCATTTGTAGGTCAAATGAAGAAAATATTGCTGAAAAAATCTGAAAAAATTCAGACATAGCTTTTTTAGCATGCTGAATCTGAATCCCGTGTCGTTTGACCTTCAGAAGTTCAAGGTCAATGTCATTTGAAGGTCAAATCAATGAGATACTGTTGAAAAAATGTTTAAAAAAATTAATTTAGAATTATCTTTAGTTTTTCGTCTATATAGACACTGAAAATATTCACTTATCTTTATCAACATTAGCTGCTGTGAATTTCTCGAAAGTAAGGCAGTGCACTTTCTTATCAATATTAGCTGCTGTAGATTTCTTGAAAGGGAAAGCTTGGTACCCATAAGAATGGTATATCTTTGAAAAAGAAATGGGTTTTTTTTTGCCCTAATATGGTAAAAAATACATTTTTTATAAATGTCCACATGTATTTGCGGTTATGAGTGAATGTTTGCGTGTGAGCACGTATGGATCTGCGGATGCCCCGTAAGGGGATGTGTAGAATGATTCTCTCTTACGCTAGTCGGGGTACCGATGCCAGTGGAAATGCACTGCCTTACAGGGGTCGACAGGGTGTGAGGAGGATGCCGTAGTGTGTTCGTCGACGAGTTGACATTGTTCTCGTCAAAGACGAAAAGCCCTTTTACTTAGCCCTGGAAAGGTAAAAGGGTTATCAGCTCCAGGACGGCGGACTCAACTGCAATCGGACCAAGATCCCTGTCGAGCGGGTTCATATACAAAAATATCATTCAGATATAGTTTCGGGAGATTGGGCTCTTGATAGTATTTGCAATAACTGCCGCAAAATGCTTTCTATTTGGAAAAAAACTAAAGACGATTCTAAATTGATCTTCATTAAACCCACAGAATGGAATGAGCCATCCAGCGATTACAGTGAAAGCTCTGATGAAGTTTATAAACCAGGTGGAGTAAGCAATAAAATTGCTGAAAAATTTACACAGTCCAAACATAATGATCTCGTAAGAGATTTGGGACAACCTAAAGATGCTGCGGAACATTTAGCTTCAGTTTTAGAAAGTAAAAATGTATTAGAAAAAGGTACGAAAGTAACGTTTTATAGAAAAAGAAATGAGAGTTTTAAGCAGTATTTCGAAGAAAAAGTCTTTGATGAAGAAAAATTAGTGTACTGTTCAAATGTTAAAGGACTGATGGAAGAACTTAAGCCAAATACTTATAAAGATGATGATTGGAGACTGTTTATTGACTCATCAAAAAGAATTTTAAAAGCTGTAATATATTACAACACAAATCAATATGCCGCAGTATCTGTCGCACTATCTACGATAATGAAAGAATCCTTCATTAATCTTAAAAAAACTTCTAGAGGCCATTGAACACAAAACATATAATTGGCTTATATGTGGTGATTTAAAAGTTTCAGGTATGTTGCTAGGACAGCAGTCTAGATTTATAAAGAATTCGTGTTTCTTGCGCCTTTCGGATAGTAGAGATCGCGAAAAACATTACACGAATTACACGAATCATTTGTGAAAGCCTTAGATGCAAATAGTCGATGTTTTAAATACTTGGAAAAGAAGTTTCAATATAAATCTTAAGCCAAGTTGAAAGAAGGGATTTTTGATGGTCCAGAATAAAAATAAAAAATAAAAATAATAAAAGAAGTGAAAATTATAAAGTTATAGTAGCCGAAATTATTAAGAACTTTGGAAAAATGGGGTGTCTGATGTCATACAAATTGCACTTCCTGCATAATCGCCTGGATCGATTGCCAGAGAATTGTGGCGATTACAGTGAAGAGCAAGGAGAGCGCTTCCATCAAGACATAAAAGAAATGGACAAGCTCTACCAAAGCAGAGGGGATGTCGCTATGAGGGCTGATTACTGCTGATCACTGAAAAGAGAGTGTAAAACTACAGGCAAAAAGCGAAAAAAAACTGTTACGTCGATCATTTGATAGTAAGAGAGTACGGTATGAGTGGAAAACGTGAACACAAGTTGACACAAAAAAATATTTTTATCGTAATTGTTTATGAGGGATTGTTAATTTTTTATCTTATTATGAGCTTCTACGTGAATTGATGAAGGTCTATCAAACTCGATATATGGGTTGTTATTTTCATATTTTAATGACCTTGAAAATACTAGATATTGTCGAAATGACCTAGGATTTAGATTCTACGACTCTTAAAACTTATATATAAATTTTTTTGAGGTTATTTTGTTGGATTGACCTTCAAATGACCTTGATCTGGAACTAATGAAGGAAACCGACACAAGATTCGGATTCAGTATGATAAAAAACCTATGTCTGAATTTTTTCTGATTTTTTTCAGCAATATTTTCTTTATTTGACCTTCAAATGACCTTCAAAACGATCTGATCTGAAAAAACCGACAAACGATTCAGAATCAGCGACCCAAAAACAAAGAACCCCAAAGGTCGCCTCCGTGGAATTTGACTTTTTTTTGTGTGTCTGTGTATTTATTATTCCTGTGTGGAATCATAATACTTACCATCGAACTTTGTGGCCAGTTATATGAATTTGATCATTGAGCGACTGTACACGTGCCTGACGAGTGAGATCTTCATCTTCGGAATCATTAATTCTATAACATGATATTCGGTAAGCTTTGGCAAGTAACCAAACGTCATATTACTGTGACATCCATGAGATAAGCCATATAAAAATGATCCCATTTCACTAGCTTCCGGTCAGGGTCGGCCAGCGCTTTAGACTTGTCACGTTAAAAGTTAAGTTCAATGTGTTTTTTCAAATTGATGTTGCGATCTCCTTTCTGTAGATGTGGCATAGCAAATAAGAATGTAACTTTTTCTCCATCCACTTCGATGATCGCTTTATTCTTCCCTGTAAAAAAAAATTGGTGCTAAAAAATAACAGTTACTCATGAAAATTACAATTTTCATAAGTTAAAACATACCTGGTGGAACGTTATTTCTTGCACAATCTTGTTCATAACGTTTTCGCAGTTCCTTAATCGCTCTCACATTCGAACTCCCTTGGTCACATACATTCACCACCAATTCTAAACTAGAATCTTTGATCATTTTCATATTTTCTCTGATCTACTTCATCAGCTTGTCATACTTTTGAGAACTGCAGGAGTAGTAGGGCAGGGGCAGTTTGGAATTTTTATGCATCCCTCGAATCATGAAGACTAAGACGTATGAAACTAAGATCGTATGAAATGTTCAGAGACAAAAATGCCTCATCCCACATCGCGATTTGTACCTCTTCTCTTTGATCCGTCATGTTTTAGGCAGCCATTTTCAGAAGGTTCTTAATGTTTAAATTAATCCCCGTGTCTACTTCAATTTTAGACAGTCGTCGCTTCACTGCCATCGCCGAAGGCATTGCTAGCAGAGTAGAGAATTATCTGTATGCAGCTGGGGAAGCTTTGTACAATGACAACCCAAGGATTGTTTTGCTCTGAATAAATCTTCGTCCGTGAAGTTTTGTATTTGCATTACGTAATTGCATCCCAACCATTGTCCGCTTTGAATCAAACAGTTTTTCTAAATTTTTCCAAAGATTTGTCCTTTGTGACTTCTTGACACTCTTTATGCGGTTCTTCAGACTGAAAAAGTCAAATTTCGAAATATTCAAGAAGAAGCAACCCAAGGATAAATGAAGTCCAAAATTAATATCTAAGGTCGTTAGAACCAGGAACTAACCTCAGATTTAAATCGCTTTATTTTATTCCATAAATGATATAATTGCATCTTGTAAGATTCTTGAGGCTATCTTCTGTTTTGAATTAGGTACGTCTTTGGACTAGGAAATTGGTCAACTGCAATATTTGTTCCGTAAAATTATTTCTTCGGATGCTGAGGTTAGAAGCCAGGAAAACTGTTTCACACAAAAAGTACGGAAATTAGCCAATTTTTTACTCCGAATGCAGACTTAATTCCAAACAGGAGTGACCCTCAAGTATCTTACAAAAGTGTTATCCTAGCATTCGTGGACTTAGATGAAGCAACTGAATTTTGAGGTAAGGACCTGCTAATGATAATTCATTTCTTTCTTGCAAGTAACCATTGGATCGATTATAAACCCAAAAATTATAAATTTGAGAAAAATATAAATTATCGTCAATATTGAGCACATAAATATGCATAACACAATTTATCGCAAAAAAACATCAAATAATTATGAATGTCAGTAATAAAAAATAATTGTATATGATTTTAAGTAATAAATAGTGAAAAAGAACACTGATCGAATTTAGTGTCTCATGATTCCAAATTGTTGCACATTGCCGTGAAGGTATCTAATTGTGCAATAATTTGATTTGATTTCATAACTTTTCATTCTCAGCTTTGTACCATTTAAGTTTCCTATTGCTTTTGCACAAAGCTTGCCGAACGCGTCGAAGCTCATAGAAAATCTTTCGGGCTTTAGGAGAAAAATCTACCACTTCTTTTTTTTCGCAAGTAGCCTTCTATGCTTCCGTTATCGAAGAATAACGGGTTCATCAGCACTTTTTGCTTGTATTCTACGTTTTCTTTCTTGAATAAGAGGAGGTTCACGATTAATTTCGTGCAACCTTCGACGTTTCCTCTTCTTCAGAAGGGCAGGTTCATAATCACTTTGTTGCAGCCGTCAATACTTCCTCTCTTTCAAAAGGACAGGTTCAACATTACTAGATCTTGCACTTCCTTCTCATGAAGCAGAGCAAGTTCGTGATTTGCTTTGTTTCACTTCTAACGTTTATTTCGTTCCTGGAGGGAGCTTTGTTGTATGTCTTACTGCTTTTTCCGCTACAGACATTGAGTTCTCTACAGCACATGATAATTCAAAATAGTCTTTATCCAGCACCTCCACATTTTCTTATTTGACGGTTGTATTCTGCCTGGAACGAAATCTTTTGCGTATGAGAAACTCATCCTTTAATTCACTTGAAGTGCCATTTGCCTGAGTTCCTTTCCCTCTTCCCGAAGAGAAGAGTTTATTATGTTTTTAGACTATTCAAATTCCCTTGTTGATCAAACGATACTATTTGCGCAGAATTTTGAGATACACTGTTCTCATGACTTGGTCCTGGCGGGGTAGCTAGACAACTTCTCATCAATTCCTGGACGCACGGAGATCACACGTATTTCACTGCCAGCGATAACTCAGACGGCAACACTTTCAGAACAACTTTATCTGCAAGTTCTTTCTTAGAAATGTCCGTCGGTACTCCGCATCCCAAAATATGGTTTTCCGGCAAATTCAGAGTCGGAATAATATTATTCTTTAGCCGAGGCTTTTTGAAAGTGGTTATACATGAGCCTTTAGCAAAGTGCAGATAACAAACTCGATACTGTTTCCGACGAATCTCAGCATAGGAATACTTCGCTAAATTGGGATTGCAAATTACTTTCACCCATTCTTCTCCAACTGCCGCATCCTTCGGAAATAGATGTGCTTAAACACTTCAGGATTTACAGCCAGGAACACAGCAATTCATTTTTCCCTTGCAACAGCCTGCATAGTAATAGACATATTTTTCAATAAATTTGTAAAGCAACCAGCAAGTATTTAGTTTAATTTTCAAAAATCTTGTAAGATTAATGTCCCGGAAGTTCTAAGCGTTCAAATGAACGAAACATTTTCTCGAAATTCCGTTTTATGTACAAATATTGTTCCAACTACAATTCTGAATAATGCAGTTAAAGTTCCTTTTGTAAAATAATATTTGCAATCGAAATAAATTAATATTTTACTACTAATTATAGATTACGAAGACATCAGAAGAAAGTTTCGTTCATTTGAACGTTTAGAACTTCAAGCACATTCAGATATTATATTAATTGAGGCTGCGGTTATTTTGATTCCCAAAATCTTGTCATGTTTTTTAGATTTATAAAAATCAGTTATTGCCATAGAAAAATTGAAAATATTGCAATCTTACAAGATTTTTGAAAGTTGGGCATGTTTTCCACTTTGAGAAAAAATATAAACTCCAACTATTTTTTCAGAACTGTGAAAATTACGAATTTCTTAATCTTTATTTAATTCAGGGTTAGGTCAATTTTATTTCAGACATTACATCTAAGGAATCAATGTTTAAAGTACAGAACTAGATTAACAACAAAATTGGATTCACTATTTGAAGATCAAGATAAACTTGAAGATGAAAATGAAAGAGAAATATAATGAGGAAACGTACAATCTCAAAATGACAAATTGAAACTTGTAAGTTTTGATTATAAAATAAAACATTAACCCGAAATATTGAGTTGCAATATCAGGAGAAAATGAGTTTCCCTTCGAGAAAAATGACCTTGTTCTGTAAAAATTAATGTTAAGTGTGACGGTTGAGTAACTGTAGTAGACGAGTATTGACTAAAAGTTATA
>NC_046664.1:67168234-67179861 GCF_010883055.1 Belonocnema kinseyi
AAAAAAAAAACTTTGTGTCGACAATATGCAAGAATGGAATATTATTTTATAATTTTACCATTTTTTCCGTTTCCTGGATATGGAAATTTCTAATGTTCTAGTGTTCTTTCTAAACATAACATATAACAAAGTTAGCCTACTGATTAGTGTATTTATCTACTGCCCGGGCGAATCAGGATTAATTCCCGATTCTGATGTGATTTTTTTTCCCCCATTAGCGAATCCTCATCCTGTCTACAAGGCTTATTTTTATTTACTTTCATATTAATTATTATATCGATGGGCATATTTATATATAAATAATTCTTTTTCATATAATTTAAAGATGTATACCACATTTTCCTTATAAATAGCTATTGATAGCAAATTTGAAAATTTGTTCGCACATAGATAAGTCGTTAATCTGTTTTTTGAGTAAAATGTATATCATATCTTGTAGCGGAAGTTTTTATTCTATAAAAAACGTTACAAAACTTTCGCTTGAAAATCTCCTTGTTAGTTAAAGTACACCAAATGCTGGATAAATTTACGGTATTATTTTTAATTTAACAAAACTTTACATTTAATGAATCATTTATATTTATCCGTGTATTATTAATTTGCATATATTATTTTTCTCCAACTGTAGATAAGACTGTTGCTAAGTCAAATAGTAATAAAAATACTTCGGAAAATATTTCCTTAGATAAACAAGAAGTTATTAAGAAATGCTCTAAGTACTCTTGGATTGATGGTACTTATTTTAAAATCGTTGTTGAAAAGTCATTCACGAATGGGCACTATATGCAACATGCATTCTTCTGGTAATGTAGTTCAAAGACTTTGAAATGTATCTTCTAATTTTACCACTCATTTGAAGATAATCTACGAAATCTTTTAAATATTTATGGTACTTTCCTTCTTGTTTTATTAAGTATGATAACAAATAATAGAAATTGTTCACTCAGAAGAAGCATCCTGAACAACTGATTGAGTATCACAACTACAAAAAATTAAACGAGATACATCCCTTAGTAGAGATCGACGAATGAGATGCCTTTTTTGCACAGCCAAAATTCGAGGAAAATGTAGCTAAGCACGTACTAGAGAGCCAACTTCCTGCTCATATTGTAGAGCAACCAGGATTTCGAAAGATTTTCGATGGCACTTTTGGTACTGTAATAATAGTATATTGTGTACCAAATGCGTTCAGCTAAAGTTTTTTAACAAATATTTGTTTGTTTAAATTTATTTCAGATATGAAACTTCGGAGTGGAAATACCGAGGCATTAAAACACATGCCGCGTCATAAAGTAGAAAAAAAAATAAATTCTGAAAGAAACCCAGTGGGCACAACATTTGGCGACGTCTTTACGACATCGTTACGACATCTTTACGAAGACTTCACTACATCCTATGTCCATGTCGTTTCGGTGTCTTTACGATATTGTAAAGATATCGTCAGATCATACGACTTATTTACGATATCGTAAAGACACCTTAACAACATGGATATAGGATGTCGTAAAGTTGTCGTAAAGATGTCGTAACGATGTGGTCAAGACGTCAAAAAATTTTGTGCCCACTGGGAAGTCAGCTGCATTAGCATGTCGTTGTTTTCCGGGGACTCATTCATTTGATAAGGTTGCAGATCTGATCTCAGAAATTCACTGCTCTTATGCGCTTACTCGCGATAAAATTGTAGCCACAGTTACTGACAATGCGTCAAACTTTGTGAAAGCATTCAAAGTATTTGGCATGAATGACCCGGAATGCTTAATGGCAGATATTATTAAATTGCTTTATCAAATAATCTATATTTATTATCAGTATAAGAGACTAATCATACATAAAATATGTATGTCACGTGTAACGTCACAAGTAAATGAAGCTAATTGGCTGTTTGTTTTCGCGAGCGATCTTTACGTATATGTATGTTTTTTAGCTTAAAAGTGAACTTTATAAAATATCGAATATTGCATACCTACCGAAAAGAAGGGTTCTACTATACACTTAAAATCGCAGAATCTCTCACGGACGAAATATATGGTTTTTAGAGGAAATTAGGCGATATGTATTTTTACGAGTTTGAAAAAAAATGTTTCTATAAAGTTATGCATATTTTAATTTTGCGTGCTTTGTCTTTCAAAAACCTCGATTTCTTTCTTCAAACCTCTACCAAAAAAAACCTGGCCAAAAAGTTAAGAAGGGTTTAAAATTAACAAAATGGAATCGATTTTTCTGAAAAAAAATTAAAAATGGATTTTCTCCAAAAACCCAACTTTACATTTTTTGCCAATTTTTTTTTAAGCTGTACTTAAATAATGAAGATATCTTATAAGTTCGGTGCTTGCTAAACAACTTTTGTAGGCCGGTGAACTTTTTTTCTTATACTCGAATTTTCTAATTTTTCTTGGAAACAATGACAGATATGAAAAAATATGGAGATAAAGTTTGCTTTTCTAAAAAAGTTCTGTGAAAATACCCTTTGTTTATTCTTGCGATATCTGCTAGCCTTTATATATTTTTTACAAGTTTCTTTTAATGAAAGTAAAGCATCTTATTAGCATCATGTGGGCTAAACCATTTTTGGGGTCGGGAGAATTCTTTTTCCTGAAAATGTATTTTCGCATTTTCCACTTGAACTATGGCCAATATCGCAAAAGAACAAGAAATATTTTTTATAGAACTTTTTTAGACAAGCAAACCTTTATCTCAACATTTTTTTATATCTGTAATTGTTTCCAAGAAAAAGTAGAAAATTCAATTGTGAAAAAAAATTCTCCTGGCTACAAAAGTTATTTTTAGCATGCACTGAACTTACAAGATATCTTCATTATTCGAATGAAAAAAATGATAAATATTCCAATGAGTTCAAAAATTTCAGACTATTCTACGATTTCAAGTGTAGAACGCTGCCTGATTTTGAATGTAGATAATAATAACGATGTGGATGTTCGGAATTCTCATAATGACTGTGACTGCTCAAATAATTAAGAATTGAATGAAGTTGAACCAGATATTGAAGAAAATATAGAATTCCTAGAAGCTGGATTAATGTCGGAAAATGTTCAACTATCGCGTCACTTTAGTTGTGCTTATCACACATTAAATCTTTTTGCTACATCCGATGTACAAATGATTATTGTGAAAAATGCAGATATTCAAGAAATACATGAAAATGCTATCAACAGATACCAGGAATTGTGGATGTGTTTACAATCCTCCAAAAAACCTGAAGCATTAACAGAATATCTGAAAGTATCTTTGAAGGGAAATGTAGCAACAAGGTGAAATTCCGTATATGACTGCATTTGTCAAATTTGTTCCTTAAGAGAGAAATTGATATTTTATGAAGCGCAGCAGAATTTACAGCTGAAAACACCATTGCACATAGGCGACTTAGATTATTTTTAAGAATATCTATCATGGGCTAAAGAACTCGCTGAAGCCACTGACAAACTTTAAGCTGAGAAGAAATGCTAATATGGTTATCTTCTACCAACTTTAGAAGGATTAGGGAGAAAATTATTGTCACTTTTAAATGACAATAGAATTCGAAATTCTAAAGGTTTGATTAAACAATTAAGCCATGGCTTGGAAATAAGATTTCAAGATTATTTTAATATTGAAGGCAATGGTATATTTGTAGCCATGGTAGCAGTATTGCATCCAAGATTGAAAGTATCTTGGGTGCAATGTTTAAGTTTAGAATCTCAAGAGAAGATGCGAAATTTAATTAAAAATCTGATGAAGGACTGCAATAGAACATGACCTGTAGTTGAAGAATGCGGAAGAGAGCAAGACCATTTTTTTTATTTCGGTGAAAGGCCAGGCAAGTTTTTATCGGCCACATTACTAGTACCTCAATCAGAAGGAGAGAATGAATTGATGAGATTTTTCCAACAACCCTCAATGAAGCTTTCAATTCTACATGATTTCCCGAGTGTAAAGAATTTATTTATAAAATACAACACTCTTTTGTCATCATCAGTGCCTGTTGAAAGATTGTTATCATATGCAACATTAATGAATTTAACTAAATTTAACAGGTTGACTGATGTACATTTTGAAAAAGGAATAATATGTTAGGCTAATGTACGAAAATATTTTATTTAGAGAAAGCTTTACAGTCTATTATTTAAACATGCCGAGAAGTCTTGGAAATAAAAAGTATTATTACTCATAAGTAACACTAGTTTACAGCCATTTTGTCCATCATATCTTATTATGATTTTCCCCATTTATTCAGGGCTTTTTCCGGGTTTTTTTTTTAGTATATCTCGAGTTCCAAATGATTGATTTCCCTGCTGATATTTGCGATTTCTATTCTTCTTAGGATGCTAAATGAAATGTCGACCTCGTTCTTTGCCAAGATATACTGAAAAACGTGGGAAAATTGAGAGAAACAGATTGCGAACATTGACGTCTCGAAAACGCTTTCATAAAAAAATTGAATGTGATTTTCGTGTTTAGTGGGCCAAAATGCATGGGAAAATCATAGTGAAATTTGGTGGGTAGAAAAAAAAATTTATTTTGTAAACTAGTGTAATCAACCATTTGCTATATAAATAAAGAATACTTAATATTCTTTTATAATCCATCCTGTTATTATTTACGATACCCAAAATTAGGTTATAAGAGTATTAATAAAATTTTAAAAATAATATTGTTGCTCGCTAACAACTTTTTGGCGTTGATCCGCAAAAATTTTCTTACCCACGAAAAGAAAACTGCAACTTTTTGAGCACGAATGCGAGTCACATAGGTTGTTGAGAGCGAAAGAGAAACAAGTTTTCTATGAGAGCAATACGTGTACTTCAGGAAGTTGAGAGGGTTAAAAAAATGGATGGTTGTTTTATTTTTACTCTCAAGTAAAATGTATTGCATTATTGCTCTCACAGTTGTCGTGTTAGGATCGCTGGTCACAATTTTGGAATGGAATTTTTTTTTAAATGAAAGAAAACACTTTTTAAAGTAAGTTTGAAAAAAACTTAATATAGGGGGGGGGGCGGTTTTCGGAACACCAATCAAGATTTTGGCACTATATTTTTCTAAAAACAAAATGGCGGAATTTTAGCCAAAATTTAGATTTTCATGAAATTTAGCATACCGAGGTTTTTAAAGTCACTAATTTTGATTATGACATCAGATTTCATTCAAAAACAAAATGCTGTTAACAAAATGGCAGACATTAAAAATGGTTTTAATATTCAGTTACATCTGCAGATATCTGATACAAAGGCTTTACTTGTCGATACACTTTTTATGGAAAATATATGTAATAAAATTGTTTGATTTCATTAATTTATGGGATTCTGTGGCTGCCCGGAAAAACGACTTGAGTCTATTTTTAAAAAAAATGAGATGATGAATTTGGAATCTCTTTTTATCCCTCCAAAGTTCTATCAGGAATGAAATACATGTTTTAGCTTTATTTGACAAAAATTAACTTGAAATTATGACTTGGGTCCATTTTTCACGAAACAACAACTTGAGTCCAAAAGGAAATTTTCGTTTCTAAGAGGATATAATTAATAAAACAACACTTTATGAAAATGTTCGGACTTTTTTTTTAATTAAAAAATTATTTCAGGCTGTAAATTATTAGCACCTAAATCTCGCAAAATACATTTTTTCACTTACGATGTTTTTTGGGAGATTTTCTAATAATAATTGTTTCTATATTGACTAGAATAGCCCTATTAATGTAATTTTTGAAACTTGTTCTTTTCTCTGTACATATCGTTTATTTGCAAATAACGTAAAGTTAGGAACGAATAATAATTATTGTGTAAGTTGGCTTTTTAAAGCTTTATTAAAATAAAGATATCTCAATGGTGCCAAGCTGAAAAAAATTACAGTAGATTTCATGGGAACACTAAAAAATAAGAGTGTGTAATCTAAGAAACTAAAACCTAGAGATGGTGAATGACCGTCAGATGACCAATTTCCGAAAATCCGTAGTGACCTGACCGACAAGTGGTTGTAATAAAAAATCTAGAAATTTGTAAATATATAAGTTACGGATAATTTAATTGCACTACTCGATACTGCGGAAAAAATAAAATAAAATCCAGTTATACATTTTGTCTCAAAAGTAGCAGCTTTTTATCCTTGTATTGGATATTCTAATTTATTAATTTGTTTTATAGAATTTTTCACTTTTTAGGAGATACATTTTTTTAGCATACAGTAGGTCAAGGGCCTAATTAATTAATGCCAATTTTGATTAAATAAACAAATATATAACTAAAAACACATTCGATACAAAAAAATACGTTAAAAGTTATTTGTCCCGTAAAGATAGCTTGTTAAATAAGATTTGACATGCCATTCTAAAAGATATACAAAATTCTGAGAATTATATTTGTTTTAGAATCATTTGGCTAATCTTGATTTCACAAACTGAATTGATTGTACTGATAAAGTTTTGATTGGCAGAGTTTTTTGTGCAAAGGAATACCTAGGTTTACGATCAATACGATTTGGTAAAAATAAAATCTTATGCACGGAAACTAAATAAACTGCAACAAAAATTGCATTAGGAAATACAATACTTTAAATTTTAATTTTTTAGATAGTACTCGTTAAAAGTTACGGAATTACTGTTTATCCCCTCTTAGAACCTCTTCTTACACGTCACAGAAGTAAAGAAATTTCATCATCTATTCCTAAGTAACTTTTTACAATATCACAATTTAGGTTCGAAAGGATCTCAAATGTTATTGAGCCTATTCCTAAAGAACCTATTTTTCTCTTTGCCTACTTCGATATTATGATTAATTAATAACACAATACTAACCTCAAATCACACATGTAATCGAACTCTGGTAGACATAACTTAATGCAAATAATTAAATTACAAAATAATAACGTAATTAAATTAGATATAATGACTTGGTAAATATCATTTGCAGGTTATGTAGCACACTTGTAAATATAAAGGCTTATTTATGTCAGTGTTCACATCTTGGCAACTTTTTGAACTGCGCTTGCGTCGCGCCGGCAATTATAAATATCACATTTGAATATCGACACTATTGAAATGTGATATTTATAATGAATAATGATCATAAAATGCATTAAAAGAAATTTCTTACTCCAAAAATAAGATTTTGAAGTGACAGATAATAATTCAATTCGATTTTAATTAAAAAGACGTTATGAATTCGGAGTTCAGAGAAATAAATAATTTTTTTTTAGCACAATGATTAATCTTGTCTGTCGAGTTTCTAAATTTTATTGTTTTCATTCACAACAATGTCACCTAAAATAAAGTCAAAAAATTTACTAAAAATAAATAATTTTTTTTTTCTAAAGTCAAAATAAAAAACGATTTTTGCAATAAAATCATAATATTTCTTCATCTGTCACTCAAAAATTCTATTTTAGGAATAATGAATCACTTTTGAAGCATTCACCAATCATTATTCATGATAAATATAACACTTGAATATTTATATAATTTAAAATGCGCGCGCTTAAAGTAACAAATGAATCTCTTTCTTTATTTCAAGAAAATACCCTAAGTATATTTTCAACTTTATAAAGTAAGGGTACCCTTTGACGGAGCTCGGATTTTCATAAACTGATGAATTAATTTGAAACATTGAGTTCGTTTCTAGGTTCTCAACCAATCAAATTTGCCATAAATCAACAGTAAATTATGTGAATAATTTTTAAGATTTTTCATAACTTTTAAGAGTAGATAATTTAAAGACGGTGTAGACGTAAGCCAATTTTGTATTGAAAATTCTAAAATAAGTGAACCTTAACAAGTAAGAAGAAAAATGTATAAATATTAATATCGTTTGTGTTTGCTTTACCAGCGTATTCTGTAAATTGCTAACTTAGGGTGGCGTTCCATGATTGCAGAATTCCTTTGCGTTTTGCGTAATGCGTCAAATTACTAGACATTTCAGCCAATCACAGTGTTTCTCTAAATAACTAGGAGAATATTATTGGCTGAAATGTCTAGTGAATCGACGCATTCCACAAAACACAATTCTGCAATCATGGGACGCCACCCGTACCAACCCGACTTTGCAGGCGGTTGGCTTGTGAATGGGCATTGATGCTGTTGATGCTGTTCTTTTCAAGTGCGCTCTAAACGAACTCATTTGGGTCTCTAAGGGTATATATTAGAGCTCAAGTTCCAAATGACACCAACTTTCATTTGCGCCGCAACATGAGTGAACCCCTAGTTTTTTCTGTGTTTAGATTATGTGGTGAAAATATGACATCAAGCAATTCATAATTGCAGGAGTAAATTTTACAGTTGTAATACATGGACTTAAAATCAAGCCCTAGGAAGCTCCTTAACCGTACAGTATCTGCATAAAATATTTCCTAGATGCTTGGAATCAATGTTTATCTCAAGAAACATTATTTCCCCAAATAATAATTTTTTTCATAAATGGACTTACTAAATTCGAGTTATCAGAAATAAATATATTTGTCCGGAGTTAAATCTAACTGATAAGTGATGAAGCTATTTCCATTATAATAATTAAAAAATTGTTCTTGTTATTGCAATGTGTATGGTAAAATTAATACTAATCCGTCAAAATTAAAGGAATTATCGTAAATCTTTGTCCTGATCTTTCCAAGGAGTAAAGAAACAGGAAATGGTATATATACTGAGACATTTCAAACACTATTCGCTTAGTTTTACTGTCCATAAAATTCTTTGCAAATCGGCTTTCTCTGTTAAGACAAAATAAAAATCTTTTTTTATTTATGAGCATTTTATTATTTATGAGTTATACTTTACTTCTTTTCTCATTTTAACTTCTTTAAACAGAAAGAAACAAAAAGTTGTCGCTCTTTTGCTCAAAATATATATGTCGAACTCTTACTCTCGGGATCTACTTGTGTCTCTTTTGCTCTCAAAAAGTTGCAGGTTTATTTTACCGCGCATTTCGCAGGAGCCTCTCTTTTGCTTTAAAGTCCTGATAGTACTTGAAAAGTAAAATGTTAATTTTCGAAAGCCCTACAAGATTATCATAACAACTTTTTGAACTTTTTTCGAAAAATTGATAATTCAAATTTTGATCAAACAAAAGGTAATAAAAAATTGTATTTTGTTGTCAAACTATGCAAGGTAGGAAAAAAATTATGAGACAAACATTATGCACCCGAAAAAAAAGTCCTGTAGTTGAGGCATTTTGTGCCCAGCTCTGACGAGCTACTACACAATTTTCATAAAAAAAGAAGAATTTGAGGGGGGGGGGGGGGGTTCAGTTGCAGCTTGCTTTTTGTTGACTTATTTGAATTTCTCAAAACTTGATGGTTGTTTTACATCCGCCATATTAGTTCACTATTTTTATTTTATATATTCTGACTCCAGTTCCGCAATCAGCGACAACGATAACAATTATGTAATAATTTTCAAGTCGAGCAGGGAAATTTAAATTATTCAGAACATGAAGGTTGGCTAAGAGTCGCTATATTGGATTCGCTATTTTGAATTCTCATATTCTTACAAATTTGTATAAATTTGGGCAATTATCAGTTTTTGGGTACGCTGAATCCGAATCTGAAGTCAAAATTTGAAAATTCAAAATGGCGGTCGAAAATACAAAAAACAGCTCGATTTGGATAAATCTTGGTACTTAAAAATTGGAAAATTCAAAATGGACAGCCTAAACCATACAAAGTAGACCCCACTTTTGGCTTTGTAGAATTTACTAAACGGTGTAGTAGATCCTACTCATTTGTTCAGTAAATTCTACGAAGTTGACATTAGGATCTAGTTTATATGGTTTAGTCTGTCCATTTCGAATTTTCCGATTTTTAATTACGAAAATTTATGCAAATCGAGCCGTTTTTTGTATTTTCGTCCGCCATTTAAAATGTTAAAATTTTAACTTCTGATTCAAATTCAGCGACCTCAAAAGCCCGCAAGTGCCAAGATTGATCGAAATTGAGCCTTTTTTGTATTTTTCTACTACTCCGTTTGATAAATTCCACGAAGCCAGCAGAAGTATCTTTTACGCCGTTAAGTAAATTCTACGAAGCCAGCAGTAGTATTTTTTACGCCGTTAAGTAAATTCTACGAAGCCAACATTAGGATCTATTTTATATGGTTCAGTCTGTCCATATTTAGTAGCGTATACTACACAGAAAAAAAAGAAAATAAACTTTAAATTGATTTCCGACGAAAGATTCTTTGCGTCAAAAATGAACTTCACAGGATAAAACTTTACAGAAATATCGGTTAAACTTTCTATTGTTTTTCCATGACAAATATATGTATTTTGAAAGACGCGAAGTTGTCTGAACAAAACTTTATCGCTCTAAAAAAATTCCTGCAACAAATTTTATTCTTAGTATTTCTCTGTGTAGCATATACTCTTCCAGCTTTCTCCGTGTGTTACTGTTACATTATCGCCGAGACAAACTTTTAAGACGTTGAAATTTCATAAATTTTGAATATTACAGTTTCATTTTACCACCGTCGTTTATTTTTTCAGAAAAAAGAATAACGGTACACGCTATTGAGCAGCTTTGAAAATCTATATCACAGTATTATTACACAAAAGTCAACTGAGACCCACTCCTTCGTTGTGCTCCCCCACGACGCTTTGCTTCACTTCTTGTAGGTGGCGTAAAAATGACTTTCGCTAAAAAAAAAAGACAGAAACTTGAAGATAATACATTTCTTCGGAGGAAAACACTTCCTCTGACACTGATAACAGCTCATATAAAAATGATACCGATGATGATGATTGGTTGTGTGAACAAAGCGACACCGAAGATGACGGGATTGTTGAAACTGCAGGAAATCAAAATAATGATTCTTCCGAAGATGAATCGAATGTTTCCCTAACAACACGCTTGGAGAAATTCATAAACGATCTGAAGTGGACTGACGATAATCTTTTTAGTCTTACCGTTCAGTTATTCACTGATAAGACTGCAGGGGTATAGCCATCTGTGAATCTTAACGCAAACAAAACTGCTATAGAAGTATTTACAGAATTCTTCACTGAAGATATTCTTGATTCGATTTGTGCAGAAACAAATCTATAATATGAAGAGAAATTGAAAAAATCTACGCGAAGCCGGTAAATTGAAGCCCCAATCTAGAATCTTGAAATGGAATTCGTTGACAACTGATGAACTGTATAAATTCATTGCACTTATAATACTAATGGGAATAGTGAAAAAACTATCTTACGTCATGTATTAGAACGGGATGTCTCAATTGACAAAACGCTTTTACGATTCAAAGGAAGACTAAGTTTGCAGCAATGTAACCTCAACAAACGAGCTCGTTTTGGTATAAAATTATATAAAAATATTGAATCTGTTACGGGATACATTTACAATTGCACAATTTACACGGGGAAGGATGAGAGTAGGTTCCAAGCAAAGACAGCAATTGGTATATCTGGGGAAAGAGCTAAAGAGATTCTTGATAATCTTGCAAAAAAAGGTCGCTGCTTATACATTGATAACTGGTATACCTCTCCATTGCTGTTCAAACAGCTGGCTGATGAAAAACTAACGCCTGCGGGACTATTAGGATGAACCGAAAATACGAGGGTAGTTCAATAAGTCCTTAGAATTACCAACATATGGCGCGCGAATCGCTCCAAATCATCTGTTTTCAGTCAGCACCACTCCCGACTAGATATATG
>NC_046664.1:67179961-67218858 GCF_010883055.1 Belonocnema kinseyi
ATTGAAGAACTAAAATTCGAATTGGCCGAACACCCACCGTATTCACCAGATTTAGCCCCTAGTGACTTTTTCTTATTTCCAAACTTGAAAAAATGGCTCGGTACACAGAGATTTCCAGACAACGAAGACGTCATTGCCTCTGTAAGTGCTTATTTTGAGGAACTTCCGAAAACGCACTTTTCTGAAGGATTAGAAAAACTCGAAAAGCGATTGACCAAGTGTATAGAGCTCCAAAGAGATTATGTTGAAAAATAAAAAAAATTTACCCAACAAAAATTGTTTTTATACTTCATTCTAAGGACTTATTGAACTACCCTCGTATTTACCTAAAGTAAATACGACGCACATTAGGCTGTTAGCCTGCTTACCACTCATGAGCGCCCTGCCATGATGACAACTGGTAAGTTGAATCACCGTACAAGAGAATATAAAAAAAACCAAATGTCAAACCAATTGTCAATGCCAACGAAGGGGTTAATTAATGATATTAACTGAATATCCACGATTTTTGCCCATTCCAGCTTCCATATTAAATTTTCTGAAAGTCTTCAATGAATTCGAAAGTACACGTGGAGACACAGATTTATGTACGAGCAAGAATCTCATCCACTGCGCATGTGTTGGGAAAGCTGCTTTTTTTGGACCAAGGCTTAGTCTCCCGTATAAGGTAGAAATTGCCAGCTCTATTTTTATGGGCGGTAGTCCACTCTGTTTAAACACGACTCAGCAAAACGAGGAAGAAATACCAAAAAAATGTGTCTAATTTCGCGTGACTTTTTTTAAAAATAACGAACCTGAATACTGACTGTAATTTAAAAGTAAGGAAAAATAAATTTAATTTCTAAATGTATTATTTTACATTAAAGTAATTACTTTGTAAATAAGTGATATGGGTGAAGATAACGTATGAATTTATAAGTTTAACTATACTCTTCTATCTTTGTAGGTAAATAAATTTTTAATTTTAACACAATCGCAATATTAAACTAAGTTTTTCAAAAGTGTAGGTTTCATGTAAAAACAAATAAGAAAATATACAATTTTTAGAAGCAAATGAGAAACTTTAATTTCTCATTTATGTTGCCTTTACTATTTTAATACATTTAAAACTTTCACAATTTACACTTTTTTTTGACTTTTCACAGAAATATCATCAGGTTTACCGCCTAAAGAACAGGACTTTCTAACCAATTTCGGGAGTAGTGAACATGCGGATCATCGAGGTAACCCCAGTAAAAATAAAATTTGATACCACAAGATTTCGTTAATAAACAGTTAACCTTACTCTCAATTTTTTATAGAAAAATGTTTTTAAAAAATGTAGGATTTTTCGCTTGATCTTCTGCGAAATAAACCCTTACGGAAAATTGTTGTGGAAGAATCAATATAAGGTTATGGCTAATGAATTATTCTTTACAAATTTGCTGAAATCATGTAAAATCACTTGTAATCTTGGTAAATCTTAATTCATTTGAAATCTCTTGAATATGCCTAAAATAATTATCTACTAGTTTAATGAAAAATCTAATGTGGGTTCTGGTTTTTTGAAAAATTTGATTTTCTTGATTAAATTTTTAAAGGTTAATAAAATATTTCTTACAATTCAGTTGAACAATTTTATTTGTAAAGGAGCTTGCCTACATTTGTTCTAAAGATATTTCGCATCTTAATAGCCTAATAAGAAATCACCTGAGGTTAATATTTTTCTTAAATACGAATTTTAAATTAGAATTTAAATTAGATCATTAGACACTGTCCATTTTCTTGTTTAACTCTTTAGGAGATAATTAAGCATACTACTATTCCAAATTAGAGGAATACTTGGAGAAACTGGGTCTTTTATACGTGAGTCATATTCTGAACATCAGCAAATAAGGATTAAAAATATTTATAGATAAATTAAAAATAAGATTTTTTAATCAAACCGGGCGCTGCTCGGGGAAACTAGCCGAGATCTGGCTAAAAACATCACGGTAAGTGGTCGGATCCCAGTTTGAATACCGGCCAGGATCCGGTCGGGTAATTCGGCCACAAAGCGGTTAAAAATTGTTGCTTCAGGCGATAAATTTTTAACTTGTTTTGACTTTGAAGGCTCATCGTAAAGAATACGGAGAACTTTAAAACTCAAATCAAGTTAATCAATTCTGGCGAGGAATGTGGAGTAGAATTTCAACCACAGATAATAGAATCTCGTAGAAATTGTTTCATGTTGTTAGACCAAATGGTGATTTTAGGTTAGAAAGGATGAAAGAAAAAAAGGAATTCGCAAAAGTATAGTTTAATTAAAAATAATAATTATCCGCGAACTAAGTAAGATGTTGAAACTCATAACTGAAATAAGGTGAATTTTAATTACGGATCTCGATTTTATTTGAAAACTTCAAAGAAATTACGCGACGTAAGTTCAATGTGCGTCCTCGTTCCAAGTGCTAAGCTGAAAAATTACTGAATGCCTACACAATCGCTAGACGGAGAAGGCGATATACATAGCGGTAAATTTGACAGGGTATAGACTGAATGTTGTTTGAAAATAGAGAAATTTATAAAATTTCTGCTGATCTACGTATTACTCTTTTATTTAATAAGTTAAAACATTGAAAAATTTTATGTTTTTTTAAAATAATTTGAAACAGCTCATTTCTGTTTAACGGGCATAATAAATCTTTGAACTATGGGGCATTATTCCTGAACTGCCCCAACTTTAAAAGTCACGCCTTCCGATTATCTTCAAATTCTCAGAGTGTGTTTGCCCGTGTGATAATAGTATATTAACCAATATATAGACTTTCACTACCATATCTCCTCGAACTACAGGGGGCGAAATTTGCATCCCCGGGGCAAAGCGGGTATTTTCAAATGGTCAAAACTTCTTTTCTGCAAATGAGAATTGAATTTTATATGAGTGATTGCTGAAGGGTTTCCCATACTCTTTCAGTCTGTAAAATCTATTCTTTTGCATTTGTTAATTTTTATAAACAAATTGTCATTTAAAATGATTATTTCCGTTTTTTCGCGCAATGTTTGCAGCTCTGAACTTAAGTCTTTTTGACTGTCTCCGGAAACAGATCATGTTCTGTTGCGAAACAAGTTTTTTTCAGTTGAAATTGTCCGTTCTTATTCGGAAAAAATGTGTGGTATTTAAGAGTGCCGAGAATTGTAATTACTTTGGTGAATCTAGTTTCTAGTTTCTTGGACATCTCTATGTGACAGTTGCTTGGAAATGTGTTTCTGCAGAAATTCTAAAATCTTTTTTGTGATTGAAAAGTCTTGTGAAGGCATATTTATTTTTAAAATGCTGCGCAGCTCATCTGTCGCATATTACATTTGGTCCACAACGCTGAATTTCTTCTTGAGGTACTCGTTGATGAGCTTTAGAAAGGTGTACACAGCTACAGTATCATGATTTAAACAATCTGAGATTATGGCCATGCTAAAATGCTATAATTCGTTTTCATCCTAGTAATAAATAACTACTGTAAATAAAGTTGCTTGATTATTATTCTAATGGAAAGATTATGTGGAATTTTGAATGATGAAAGCATAATTTTCAGAAAACGAGGTTTCAGGAGCAAGTGAGGTTTCAGGTTTTTAAGTTTAGTGCAGAGTGCTTCTACGAAGGCATTATCGTTTGATATTACGGTCTTCAAGGCGCTTTTAGCAGTTTGCTTCACATGATTTCTTCAAGGCAGTCATAATAATCTGATAATTATCTGTCAGTTCCCTCAGTTGAATGTTTAATATCAATCGCATTCAACATTAACTTTACGTTTTCATGATAAACGCAGACACGAAAATTATGAGTTCGACTTGCTTCAGCTAAAACACAGTGCTTTATTCTTAGTGGTACCAATTTAAAAAATCCAATCTTCACTTTTTGTGGTCGGGCTACAAATCTGGCATATAATTCTGAAAAATTGCACAGAATCAGTCTCTTCTGTACTTGCTTACGAGTACGAGTATTTATATTTGTTTATATATCAAATCTTTCTCACCTGGAATCTGTCGACTATTCTTTTCATCTTCGTAGAAGTTTATAACCAAATTTTTAGTTTCTTTTGCCAATTTTTGTCCTCGCTTGGCTTCTGGAAAAGTCAAAACTCTAGTTTTGACAATTAAATCTTTCGCTTTTCTGTCTTCTCGTCCAGTGTAACTGTGAGCTCTTCTATAACTATGGATGTCTGTAAATTGAGAGTTCTGAATTCTTTTCTACAAGCACCACATATTTTACTGCCTTTTGGCAAATCAGGAAACACTAATTGCTGATTTTTCGTTAGAAGCTTCAGATCAATTCCTCTTACATATTTCTCCTTACGGAAAGAATTTGCACATCTGATGCAAAAACTTTGCATCGAAGGCATGGTGAGTGCTAGATGACCATGAGAGGTTTTTATGGATCTTACTTTACATGAAAAGCAGCGGTTTGCAATGACGTGAAAACGAACTGATGCCCTGAACTAAATGAGCCAAAAACCACAGAAAAGAGAAATAAACAATTTATAAATGCATACAACTAAGAAACAAATAACAAAAGTTGGCTGCTTTTACCTTTCAGAAGACTAAAGTCAGAGTAGAGTAGCGCAGTACAACGTTTTGCTTGAGGCCAAGAAACAAATGACAGTCTATATAATTGCCTTCTGTTTCTTGGTACAATATGAGAAACAAATGAAAATCTATGCACGATTATTACCGATCTGAAAGCTTCGGAAAACTTCGATGGTGTTCTATTTATATATCGCTCTCCATTTGAAAGAAATTAAAAAAATTGGCGATTTTGATGTTTCGCGTGATTCTAAGTTTAATGCATGCGGCGATTTTGAGGGTATGTTTTTCAGGTGTAGATAATATGGATATTATTACTATTTTATGTATTATTGTTTATATTATAATCGTAAAATATATAATTAGTATTAATGAATAGTTGACTACCTTCTAATAGAAATGTTTACACTTTCAACTAAAACAATTAGTTTTCTGCAAAAAAAGATAAATTTGGAATAAATACTAAAAAAGGCATTTTTAATAAAATAGAACAAAGTAGTTCCACTTTCGACCAGAAAATATGAAAAGAATAGTTAAAATTCCCTGAAATCGCTTTAAATTATTGAAATTAATTTAAAATTTCTTGGAATATTTCAAAATATTCTAAGATATATTAAATCTTTTAAAATCTCATATTAAATTACTGTTAAAATTGAAAATTCCTAGGAACCTTTTAAAATACTCTCAAATTTTCGAAACCTTCAAAATCTTTTGAAAGAACTTGACGTCTTTTGAAAATTATTAAAGTACTTTGGAATTATTTAAAATAATTCTGCTAAAGTTGCTAAAATCCCTTGAAATTCCTTTAAATTATAAAAATAAATTGGAAATTCTTTGACATTTTTTAAAACATCCTTAAATATTTAAAATCCTTATAAATCTTTGACTTTTATTTAAGCTCTTGAAAATATATTGAAATTTTAAAAATACGCTGAAATAATTCAAATCCTTTAAAATCTTGTACTAAAGTATTAAACTCCTTTGGAAATTCCTTGGAGTCTTTTGAAATGGTCACAAATTTTTCAAAATCTTTTGAAATACCTAGAACTTTTTTAAACAGATTTCTTAAGTACTTTATAAATTTTAAAAATGACCCTTCTCAACATTTTTTAAATCTTTGAAATTCCTTTTAATCATAAAAATAAATTGGAGATTCCTTGAAATTTTTTAAAACATTCTCAAATACTTAAAATCCTTAAATATCTTTTAAAATTTCAGAAGGGTTATTAAAAAAATGCCAAAGTACTTTAGAACTCTTAAAAAAAGTTTTAGGTATTTCAGAAGATTTTAAAGGATTTAAAAGCTTTAAAAGAATTGGAAATGGTTCTAAGGAATTTTCAATTGACTACAAAAAATTTAATATGAGATTTTAAAGGATTTGAAATATTTTAGGGTATTTGTAAAATTTTCAGATATTTTCGAGAGCTTTAAAAAATTTTAAAATATTTTTAAGGAGTTTAAATATTTGAGAATGTTTCAAAAGATATCAAGGAATTTTCCACTTATTTTTATAATTTAAGGCCATTTCTAAGAATTAAAAACATTTCAGAAGGGTTATTTGAAAAAATTCCAAAGTACTTTAGAAATTTAGAAAAAAATTTCTAGGTATTTCAAAAGATTTTAAAGAATTTGAAATATTAATGACAGTTTAAGAAGATTCCAGGGAATTTTCAATTGATTAAAGTAATTTATTATGAGGTTTTACAAGATTTGATATATTTTAGGATATTTTAATAGATTTCAAGTAATTTTCAAAGGATTTGAAATATTTTAGGGTATTTTTGAAGTTTCAAGATATTTTCAAGAGCTTTACAAAATGCAATAGATTTTATAAGATTTGTAAGGATACTCGTCTTTTTGTTTAAAAATTTTACTATTATGTTGAAAACAATATAAAACAGTTTTTTTTTACAATTTATATATTTTATTCCGAATTTGTCTTTCCTTGCAAAAAACTAATGATTTTAGATGAAAGTTTAAATATTTCTATTAAAAGCTAGTCAACTATTCAATAATGTTAATATAATATTTTATAATTATAATATTAACATTAATAATATATAACAGTATTAATATATATATTATATACACCTGAAAAATATAACCTGAAAATCGACGCATGCATGAAATGAAGAATGACGCGAAACATCAAAATCGCCAATTTCTTCAATTTCTTTCAAATGGGGACCGAGAACTTACAGTAGTAATCATGCAATTTGTGTTTTGCGGCTCCCAAACGGTAGTTATGGTTAGGGTCAATTTCATCCACGGTCTGGCATCACTGAAACACGCGCAAAGTTTTCTGTACTGTGCCGCATTGGGGTAGCACTCCAGGTTTAATCCAGCCAAAGAAAGGACGAATCTTTTATAATTTGTTTATATGAATAGTTTAAACTATTGTTAATTGATTTAAGCCTTTCACAGGTTTGTTTTATGTGATGGCAATGATCAAAATATACAGCAAAACCTCAAAAAAAAAAACATTATGGAGGGGCGTGGGCTGAACGCTCTATTTAAAAAAAATTCCGTTTTCTAATTTGTTTATAAATAAATGCAAACGTTTTCGATGCATTAAGAACCGCTAAAATTAACTTTTTGAAAGTTTCGGTACCAATGAAAAGTATGTTTGAATGAATCGAATTTGAACAAAACAACGTCGGTCGGTGCATTAGCTAGACTGGCCGACCTGTCCAAATGAGAACGGACAATTGGAACTGAAAAAAAACTTAGTTCGCAACAGAACATGATCTTTTTCCGAAGACAGTCAAAAAGACTCGAGTTCATACCAGCAAACAATGCGCGAATAAAAGGAACTAAATAAATTATGATGAATTTAGTGGAACTTCGCTCGAGAATCATGCATAGAAAAGGTCAAGCTTTCGAATAAAAATACTAAGTTCGAGGAGGGATGGTAGTAAAAGTCTATAAGTTGGTGGGTATACTACTGTCATATAGGCAAATCAAACTCTAAAAATTTGAAGGCAATCGGAGGACATAGCTTTTGAAGATGGGGCAGTTTAGAAATAATGCTTCTTATACTTTTTAAATAATAATTTATCTAGCAGCCATATTGATGCCTTTGATAACATCAAAGCTCTTAGAAAATGTGTAATTTTTACCAAAAAATGATTCTGGCCAGTGCCCGGTCAACTCTTGACCATGAGATTTAACCTGGGTTGACCCGGTTCCTGTCCAATTAACCAAGCCAAGGGTAGCGCGGCCGAGATCCGACTAGAAACCTTGTTGTCGTAGGGCCAGTCGGGGGAATTTTTGCACGGGGATAAAGATATTTGCCCAGATGTAGCTCATAATTTACTGCTCAGAAAAAATGTTAAACCTGTAGATTGCTCATATCGAGATTTGGCCTTTTAAAAGCAAAATGAAATATTGCAATAAAATAAAAAATTCTCACCGCGAATTTTTGTTAAAAAATTGTTTATAACAATCGATTAATTATCGCATGCAAAATTCTGTTTGTGAAACTTTGAAAAAAGTTAATCGGGCGACAGATTATTGGCATTTGATCTCTGGGTGTATGAAAACCTTTGTTGGTTTTCATCAAATCTCCACGTTTTTAAGTCCCCTGAACCAGAAAAACGATTTTAGGAAGGCGTTTTTCTGTCTGTAGTTTGAAGTCTGTATTTATTAGGCTCGATAATTTTTGAAAAATTGATAGATTGGATTCTGCTTTGGCACACTTCTTTAAGGCCAATAAAGAAAGCACGAGTTCATAAACCAGTTATGTTGGGTAAGATATAAATAAAGCCATTTAATGAAAAAACTAACACTTCTGTGAGCATGATATACATATGGGCGCACTAAACTGTTTGAATCGCAAAGATTTTGGGAGCACTTGCGATCTTCTTTAAGATTGTTTTTGCTAAGGCTGTGATTGATAATAGATAGTATAATGACTTGGTAGAGAAGGATGTATTTGAGAACAATATACAAATTTCTTTTGCGCATGTATAAAATCTGATATTAAAATTAATTCATAAACAGACACCTGCAATTTATACCAAAACTAGCTTTATTGTTAAGAACTGCTACTACATGTTAATTGAAGCATTGAAATACGTGATTGTCTGCACGAAAAATGTTCTCATAGCCTGTATGATGTTACTTTAAAGTTATATAGCCGTATAAATTCTCTTGAATCTTTAACAAACCGTTTTTGAAAAATAAATGACATCCAAATTTGATCAATCATTTCTTCTGGTCGCATTCAAAATAGGCGCCATACTTTGCATTTTATAATCATTGATAAATTATTCCCCTACCTTAAGGAATGCTTCCCAGGGTGATAGGTGTTCCTTGGACCAGCTTCTAACAGAAAAATTCCTAAATATTACCTCTGTATAAAAATATTCAAAATGTGATGTACCGGAATGTCCAATAAGCTCATTTTCTTCAATTTTGGTAACGGAGGTGGTTCGTATGAGGGAAAGGTCAGTAAAATCGGGGGATTTCAGATCGGAAAAATTAGAGTTTTGATTCGGCAGAAGGTGGGATTAATTACATACATGTCAGCACAACGGAAGGGGTCGAAAGTCAGCAAAAATATTTAATTGACGAAAAGAACACATGATGGCATTTAGTTTAACTATTAACATGTTAAAGTTGTGCTAACGAAACACTTCTTAAAAGGAGCTATTTTAAAGATTTATTATGCGGCACGTATCTAGAGGTTTTTCTAAGAGATTAAAACAAAAGGCTCACTGGCTCAATCGAAATCTATGATAGGTCTAGAAGAATTTTCTAAAGCCTTCCATAATCATTCTAGAAACAAGAGTTATTTTAGCGTATTTCTCGTCGAAGTTCGTCCTTTAAAGATATTCGCAGCCTTTTTCTTTGGGTAAGGGGGACGAGGATTTGAAATCTTCCTATCGTAACTCTAACTGGATAATAGGCAGATTGAGACTCTTCAATATCTTTCAGAGTAGTTGATGTCCTCACAGGAATTCTGAAAATGTTATAGCTCTCAGGATTTACATGTATACAAAAAAGGAAAAAGCAACCGCATCAGCCAAGTATTCTCTATACTCATAAATTTATTAGTCTTGCAAGAACATAACACTAAATAACGCTACTGAAATGGAATATACCCACTTTCGGTACCTAATTATAGTGCTAATAGATTTAGTGTAGGTCCTAGCAATAAGGATTCTTATTATGCGGAAGCCCACATATATTTATAATATTGAATTAAAGATTGGGATTTATCTTTCACAGGGAGAAGAACATAAAACTTTCCCAGTTTGTGAGGGCGTTGACAGATCCGACATAAAAAATTATAAGTCAATTTCTATTTTCAAAACTTGTTCTGAAAATTTCGAGGTACGAGTACATAATGCCTCAGAAAGTGATGAAGAATAAGAAGCTAGTTGATCAAATATTTTCGATTTCTCGAAGGCTTATCATAAGGCGAAATCGTCTCAAAATTGTTGGTGAAATTAAATAAACTAGAATTACCGAACATTGTTTGAGCTCTTATTGACAACCTTCTAAACAATAGAAATTACTATGTTCCATTAGTTGGTCGCTCTTCCAATATGAGTGATAAGATCTTGTCGAAAATTATATTAAATAATGAAGATAGAAAGATACTTAATAGTATAAAACCAAAACGTGATTTTTGTATCTACAGAACAATCCGCACAATATTCGTATCAGCGTTCTAGAATTTTTAATTCAAAAATATATAATTTTGAAATTAACAGTGTTAATAACATGAATCTTTTAAAAAGTACAACTTTTGTCAAGCGAGATTTAAATGGAAAATTTTTTTATGAACAAACAGTCAATAATTATATTTTTTAAGTCCTGAAAATCCTACATTTATGCGTTAGATATATTTTAAAAAATGGGTTCACCATGCTTTTTCACTTACATTAAACAACTGAATTCTGTTTCTTCTGACAGACTTAGGTTCACAGTTCGAGAGTTCCCCTGATCGCGACATTATTTGTGGTGTTCCTCGTATCGGAGAATCTTCTTCTGCTTCATCGGATAGACAACATTTTTCTGAAAGGTCTCTTTCTTCAGCCAGGGCTATTCTTCTTCAAAGGTCCAGGTCATCTCGTCCCAGGAATATAGCTCCAGGTGCCTGGCTTCAATTTTCTGACGTACTTGGACATGGACTCGACCAAATTCAATTAATTCGACTTATTCCACATGTCAATCATCACAGGGTTTTCCAATTTTAAATATACACTTTTCCAGCGGACAAAAACCTTAAAATAACTTCAGGACGGTGTCGCTATGCGCCGATGACCACCCGGGAAAAAATTGTATTATCAACTTACGGTGGGGACCTTTACGCATTTTTGGAGAGCAGTAGTGCTTTTGCTGGAATATATACCTATAGTTTCCAAGTTGACAGAAAGATACGGGTAAAGATAAACATGATAAGCCACAACATTACAGCATTAACCCAAGATGAAATCAAAGAAGCTCCAGTAGGACCCAATCGCAATATTTCATCTAGTCTTATTATAAAGCATGTAAATCACGATCCCTAACACTATCAGTTAAATTTTTTAAATGTAAAAGTGAAATATAAAATCGTTTGCGAACCGAAAATATCATTATATGTTACAAGTAACTTGTGGTTACAAATACATTACCAGTTCGATAACTTCTTGTCCGATAAGTGTACACTCCCCTTAAAACGTCATCACACGTATGGAACGCACACTAATCGTGGTTCTCCTACTAGGTGTGCTATTTTGCTTATAATTTGCGCCCGTGATTTACGCATGCGCGTACCTAATATCGTGCTACTAGAGGGGGGCATCCAATTAGTCCGCAATTTCTGGAATTTTCCGCCCCTACAGCCCCGAAGATGGAAAGTTATCGGACTTATACTGTAATAATAAAAAGTCGATGTGTCATATTTACTAAGGCGAAGTTGGTATTTATTTAACTTTTTCAATCCTATAGCCATTGTTTTTTGGAAAAAAATTACAAAAATGTTTACGAAACAAAATTATTGTAGTTTAGCAATGTTTTACATATAATAATTGCCCAATTGGCGATACCAACTTATCGTAAATATGAGTAAATTCTCTGGTTAGGAAAAAAAACATGAAAATAGCTAGTTACGTGTCTTGCACCATTTTTGTCAAACTGCTTAAGAATTTATTAATGCTTTATGTAGCTGATTTAAACTTAACACTGTTTTTGGTGGAAATAGTAAAATAACACAACCACACAAAAAAATCTTCTTCTGCGTCTGGAGGTCAGACCATATTTACTACACGTGTTTGGGGTCACTGAATCTGAATCCGATTTTCGAAAGCCGCACTAGGTCAGAATTCTAACACAAGTTCAAAAAACCTTATACGATTTTTTTTTAGTCTGGGGGTCAGACCATGTTTGTTATGTTTTTTAGGTCGCTGAATCCCATTCCGAGGTCCGAGAAACCCCCGCATGTCAAAATTTGGACATAGTCTTCAAAATACCGCTTAATCTTAGATTAACGTTTCCACTTTAGCCATATAATAAACAAAAATCAGATCAACATATAAATCCTATTTTCTCCAAAAAACAAGGGTATGAAAAATGATGTGCAGGATTATTAAAGGCTAGAATAAATTACTGAATTTTCAGGCTAGGCATTTGTATTCAGCGACCCCAACAATATATAGTAAACATCGTCTGAGCCCCGGACTCAAAAACAAAATTTTATTAGTTTTTTTAGGTTATGTGAGAACCCTGAAGTTCTGGGGTATTTTGGACGTCAGATTCGGATTTAGCGACTCAAGAAACATATATTAAACACAGTCTAACTTTCAGACCCGAAAAAGATTTTTTTTGTGGCTATGTAATCGTTCAAAATCAGAAAGGACTCGAAAACAAAATATTCAAAGTGCCTATGCTTTTTTCTAAATAAACTAATTATTGTTATCACTACAGCGTGGGAAAAAGCAGCCAGCTATGTGTATCGTTACTGTTTCAAAATTTAAATTGACAAAAATTAATTTAGTGAAAAAATCAATTTTGTTTACTTTTGTTGTTACTTTTATAATTAAAAAATAACAGCTAACTTTTTATTACAAAATCAAAATTTGGATGAGCTATTCATCATTTGAAAAAATATAAACAATTAAATTTGGACTGAATTCTGAAAATAAACTAATTAATGACATAGAATACTATGCGTTTAACATCTTTCCCAAATTATTTATGAATGATATTAGGTTTCATGTAACACATAATTTTCAAAAATTGGACATAATACATTTGCAGAGAATTTCTTTTTTAAAACAGGGTTAGATTTTTTAAAATCTTATAATATTAACGATAAGGATAAAGTGGTAAGAAAAAATCTGACCGCTTCGCAAGCATATTCTTATCAAACGCTGCGCGCACGGCTCGCTTGGCTTGCAATTTTGAGCGTGCCAAGGGCGCGCGATTGCTGCTTCTCGCGCTTCGCGCTCGATGATACATTTATTATTCTCTTCGCGCTCCATGTTGTATTTACCTCGCGCTACGCGCTTGGATATTGTATTTTTTTCAGATTCGTGCATTCGCACATTCGCGATTGGTCTTGGTATTTTTCCCACATTTGTGCAGAGACCTTTCAAAATTAGGAATCAAGGAATCGGCAACTTTAATTTTGCGATTGTGAACTCTCGTTGATTAAAGCTCTTTCGGCTTTAGCGAAGACATTCTTATCACGTATCTCGTTCTTCGTAGTCGATGTTGACCAAAATGTCAAATTTTCTGCATTATGATCAACACTTTGATATCAAATATAATACATTTTTTATTTACTTTATATGTATTTATTTTATTTATTTGGTTAAATAAATTTTGTCTCACTTATTCACATACCTTGTAATGTTGTGCTTAAATATAGTTTGTTTTATTTTAAATGTTGTTCATCAAATATAAAACAAGAAATACTTATCTTCGAAAAAAGTAATTCTTGAAAAATTTGCTACTATTTTTTATGATCACAGGTTTTGTCAATCCATCTCTGTTCGTATCTTGTATTGTTTTCAAAGAAATAAAGTTACTGCTTTTTAACTAGTTTTCTTTGCTAGAAAAATTTGAATTTTCGATTTTTTGTTAGAAAAATTTAAAAAGTTTTTAAGGCAATCATTTTGGGGACTTAAAAAAGTGACGTTTTTCCGGATTTTTCCCATATCATGCTTTTTTGGTTGCAAATCTTCATTTTTGTTTGGTTTTGCATTTTGAGAATGCTATAACTTTAGTATTTTTTATTTTATTGAATTTTTTTTAACATAACATTTTTTCATCAATAATATTTTTTCATATTTTAAATTTATTTTGTAAACTGTAATACAAATACAGGTTGGACACGCTGGGGCTTACAAACATGGCGACTTGTATGCTACCCAAATTGCACAGAGGCAGGGGAAAAGCCATTATACAGGGGTATTTTCATATTTCGCGCCTTTAAAGTTGCATGCGGATCGCCCATTCGGTCAAGTCCGTGCACCTACGAATCAAGTTTATCATAGTTCCCATGGTGGCGTTCGAAACTTCAAATGGATGCAAGAGTCAAAACAATAGAGGTTATGTTACATAGTTATTATAAATAATAACAGTGTTTAATTGATAATGAAGTGAGGCATGTGAAGTGAGAAGTAAACGTCAGTTTTCTTCTGTGCCAATAATGTTATGGAATAGCTGCTGACTGACAAATACTATAAAATGGTGATAATATTCTGCGATTTTAGTGGGCGAAGAGTGAATCGTCTTTAACGCTTATTTACGAAATTAAAAATGTGTGTTATAAACAGACAGGATATGTTTTAAATCAAGTGAATAAAATATTACATGTGAAAACTATAAATTGACATTACCTATGACTACTTACAACGATTTGGGTTAAAAGGTGAATCCGAACATAACCTCGAAATAATGACAGATCGGCCCGGCATGTTTATCATACTTTAGATTGTTTATTATTTACCAAATAAAGGTTTTGTAGTTTTGTATGCATATTACTGACAGTGTCGGTAGTAATAATTTAAGCAATAATTACTTAATAATAATTTAACAATCATGACTTGTCAATAATTTTAATAAGTAACACTTTATTCCTGAAATAATTAACTGATTTCATTGTTTTTTTCACAGGTTTAATTAATTAATTCATAACATTAAACATTAATTCTAATTCAATCTGATGGTGAAGATGTACCAAAAAGATATCTCGAAGGTATTCAACTTGCCTGAATTTTAATTATTATAATATTTACCGATTTTTTTATATTTCAGAAAATGTTTTCTCTGGACCTCATACTAAAATTTGGTTTAGTTACCCACTAAAATAAATTCGAGACTCGTTGGTGATAGAATTGTCTCAGAAATAAATGTATACAAGGTAATTTAGGCCAGAATTGTTATTTCAATTTTTTTAGAAATCACTCTATTTTCGAAATTGGTATCTCTGGATCTGATTTCTAAACTGGAATTTGATCAGCCTCTAAAATTAATTCTAACTCAATGTGATCGTATAGGCGTACCAAAAAGATATTTCGAATAAATTTAACTTGCCTGAATTTTAATTATTAAAATATTTAGCTTTTTTTTGTATTTTAGAAAATGTTTTCTCTGGACCTCATCCTAAGATTTGGTTTAGTTAACCAATAACATAAATTAGAGACTCGTTGGTGACAAAATTGTCTCATAAATAAATCTATACAAGATATTTTAGGCCAGAATTGTTATTCCAATTTTTTTTTAGAAATTATTCTATTTTCGAAATTGCTATCTCTGATCTCCAAACTGACATTCAATCAGCCTCGAAAATTAAATCTATTTCATTTTGATGGTGTAGGCGTACCCAAAAGATATCCCGAGAAATTTTAGTGTATTTGATTGAGTTATCGTTTAAGCCCAAATCATGTGATTAGAAATGAAGACACCAATTCCGTAAATTTTATTTCAGATGTCATCTTTTCAGTTGGATGTTGTCCTATATTTATTATCGGTATCACCTGTGAGGGAAAAAAGGCTATGGCAATTTTCGACAAGAACGCTTGTGTCGTTTGATGCGGTGGCACGCCATCATATTAATTATATAGTTTTACCTCTTAAAATTGTAAACAATTTTTTCTATGAATAAAGAAGATTGATTTTAATAAAGGCGTTCCGAAAGGGAATAAGCACCATTTTGACCATCCTTAAGGAGAGACAAATAACGTTCTCGGAAATCGAATTTTCTATTTAGGAAAGTCAAATGTACTAAGATACCTAAGCTTCTAAGATACCTCAGTACTAAATAAAGGCGTAAAAGGATTGATTAAAGAGACTCATTGCGACTTCATTTCACGCGCCGATTAAAGAAGAATTGACGCAGGATGGACAATGGACGAGGATGAGTGAGTTCGATGTAGGGCACGGTTCAAAAAATACACAGCAAACAAGCTACCTCTCAACAGCGTTTTTTTGCAAATTTTGGGTCCTCCATAAACCTTGTTATTTGAGCAATATGCAAAATTTCAAGAAATTCTATTATCGCATTAAACATTGAAACTAATCATTTGCATCATCGAAAGTTTCAGGTCCTCCACTATTTTTTTTATAGTCAACGCAGAATATAATTATAAATTATCAAAATATTTATATTTAGTTAAATTCCTCAAACGACTTTGATATTCTTTGGAAATTTCGATCACAGAAATTTTTGATTTTTGAATCTTATGTTGCAATTATGATTTCTGTCAATTTTATTTGAGAGGTTTTTCCCGTTATTGCAAAAGTAATTTAAAACAACTGATCGAAGTAATTTTATTTGTATCTGAAAATTAATTCCAATCAGCCAGTATTATTTCCAGACAGCTTAGAATAGGAACAGCAATTATTGGCACCCCTGACCCCGCAAATTGTTGGCATCCTTCTCTGCTTTCACAGAAAATAAATTTTTTTAGCATGTTTTGTCTCAATTCAACCCTGTCACCATTTTAACGTAAAATTTATGTATTTACCATTCAGTGTTATAAATTATGTATCAAAAATAAAATAAATTGGCGCTATGCAAAAGTCTATGTTAATGTACTACACCATTTGTCGAAAAATGCGAGATTATGTTCAAATTGTCCTCCCTCGTGATTAATGCAGTTCTGATGACTTTGTACAAATTTCAATGTATTATTCATTGGCCCGACAGGAGTCAGCTCTGACTGGCATAAAATACGAACTTTTTCTTTCAATCCCTCTAATCTAGCAAAATACTTGAAGGTGTAAACTTCACCTTTTTTAGGGACCCTCGTACATTATAATCCAAGAGGATTAAATCACAATAACAGCGCGGAGACCATTGTACTAGTCGTCCTACTCCTATGACTCTTCCGCCGAAAAAATTGCGAAAGATTTGATTTTTCGGCTTCTTTCACTCCTTACAGCGGAACGCCGTCATATCGATTATAGAGTTTTCACTCTGAAAGTTTTAAATAATTTTTTCTATAAATAAAGAAGTTTAATTTGGCGGAAGGCGATCCGAAATTTCATAAGCACTATTTTGACAATTCTTTTGAAGAGATAATAAGCGCTCTTATAAATTGAATTTTCTATTCAGGAAAGAAAAAATGTACTAACAGACTCACAAGCCTAATCTTCTGAGATACCCCAATAAAATATTAAGGGGTACAAGAAATGATTGAAAAGTCTCTTGCTTTACCATTTTATGTTTTGATTGAAAAAGAATTGCTGATGGAGGACAGAGAATTGACAAAGATAATCGAGTTTCCTGTAGAGCACAGTTCTTGACATATACATAGCAAACACGCTAACTCTTAAAAGCTGTTTTCTTTGCAAGTTTTGGGGTCCTGCATTCCCTTTGTTTTTTATTAATGCGGACAATTTTAAGAAATTTTATTATCGTATGAAAGATTAGGAATAATTTGCCTCATCAAAGGTTTCAGACTCTCCACTAACTTTCATGTTTTTGAGAAATTTCGCTTCATTAAATATTTTGATATTTAATTTTATCTTGTAATTATAATTTCTGTCAATTTTATTTTAGAGATTTTTCCCGTTTTTCCAAAAATAATTTAAACCGTATAATCGATTTTATTTTATTTGTATCTAAGAATTAATATCAATCAGCCAGTATTATTTTCAGCTTGTTTAGAGTAGTAGCAGCAATTTTTGGCACCCCTCATCCCACGAATTTCCTGGCACCCTTCTCTGATTTCATAAACATGCAATAGAGTTTTTTAGTATGTTTTGTCTCAATTGAATTTTACCACAAATTTTACGTCAAATTCATGTATTTATTATCCAATGCTATGCATTATGCATAAAAATGATATAAATTTATTTTATTTGTGACATGCCAATAATATGCGTAAGTGTGCCTAAAATTTGTGCTTTAACCCTATCGTTCAAAAGTTTTTTTCGAAGTTGGCAACTCTTCCATTTATTTTTTCTTCAGCAACAAGTGGTAATAATCTTGTCAGTCGTTTATTGAGACATTATTATTCGTTCACTTTATGTGCGTTGACACATTTGTTGCATAATTTCCTAAGCTATAATGGAAAATAATAGGAATTTAATTATTGGAGCTAATGGTGCTGAAGTAAATAATAAATTTACTATTGCAGAAAGCGTTAGATCTGTTCAGTTGTATTGGCGACATTTCGATTTTGAAGCAACACAACAACAATTTCGAAATTAGTTTGTGGGAAGGCTTGTTCCATCAAGACAAACAATTACGAGTTGGTTCAGGGCCTTACAAATGAATGGCTGCTTGAAGGATGACCACAAAAAAAAGACAGACCACTCCGTCAAATATCGGAGGAAGCTCAAGTTAAAGTCTGTGCGGCTGTAGAAGAAAATCCTCAATTCAGTCTTCGGAACATGGAGGAGCAGGCCGGAGTACCAAAAAGTACTGCACGATAGATACTCAAAAAGAAAAGGTATCGTCCATACAAACTGCATTTTGTACAAAAACTGATCCCGGGTAATGCAGCTTGAAGGTTGGCGTTTTGTTCAAAAATGCAACAAATGTTAGAAAGGAATAGAAATCTGGTAGATGTGATTTGCTTCACAGACGAGTCAACTTGGTACATGAATGGAAGAAGAAACCGACAAAATTTACGAACATGGAGTACAGAAAATCCAAGGAAAGTTTTGGATAACAACAGCCAATGGCAGAGTAAAGTGAATGTTTGGCTAGGCATATTCATTATTAAAAAATGTATTTAGGTTTTTCAGAGAAAGTGGAAAGTCGACTCTATTATTAATGTGATGGCGTCCCACTGCATCGAACTAGGGAAGCTATAGAAATCCTTCGAAATTTTTTAGGCGGAAGACTCATAGGAAATGGGCGAATTAGTAGAATGGCCTCCGCGTTCTTGTGATTTAACCACAATGGATTACAGTATATGGGGTCTTCTAAAAGGTGAAACTTACACTTTCGATGATGTCGCTACAGTGGAGGAATTGTATGAAAAAATTCGTCTTGTATGCCAGTCCAGGCTTACTCCTGCTGTGCTAAGGAATATTAGATTAAAATTTGCAAAACGTCTTCAATGCTGCATTTAATACTGCATTGCGAAAATTGTGATAGAATTCAATTGAGAAAAAACATGCTAAAAAGCTGTATGGTCTATGAAATCAGAAACGGTGCCAGCAATTCGCAGGGTGAGGGGTGGAAAAAATTGATGCTACTACTCTTAACAGACTTAAAATGATACTGGCGAAATTTCTCAAGAATATAAAAGGTGCTCGAGGGCATTTCAATCATCGGAGTTTATAATTTTTTTTTCTGTCTAAAAAACGTTCAAGAGTTTGAATTATAACAAATATTTGATTTCTTTACTATTATTTTCTGCGTTGACTACAAAAAATAAGTTAGTGAAGGGTCTGAAACTTTTAATAAAACAAATTATTTTAAATTTTTAATACGATAATAGAATTTCTTAAAATTCTCCGCATTCCTAAAAAACAAAACGAATGCAGGACCCTAAAACTTGCGAAGAAATCAGCTTTTGAGAGGCGCTCGGATATTTATTCTTTGCATTTTATATTATTATATTATTCTTTGCTACGCGCTCGATTTTCAACAGACATTTATAAAGAGGTTTTTAAAAATCTTCTATTCATAACTTTCGTAGTTTTTCCACAAATTTGTTATGGTTTTTATATTTTCAATGTTATTTTTCACGAATAAAATAAATAGTACGCGTCCTATCACGAAGTGATTATTAACGAAATCGCCGATCTTTTTTGGGATAACAATTTTTGCTAATTCATCTTTCCTCGTATTCTACATAGTTTGAGAACAAAATATTATTTTTTATTATTTTTTGTGCAGTCAAAATTTGAATTTTCGATTTTTCATGAAAATCAAAAAATCTGTTATAATAGTCTTGTAAGAATTTAAAAAAGTAATATTTTTCTTCTCGTGACTTTTTTCATATCGTGCGTTGTTTGGCTTACAATTTTGAAGTTTGGTTGTTTTTAAAAGTTTTGAAAATGCTATAACTTTAAGAATTTTCTTTTTATCGAAAACCATCATTAGGATTAATTGTTTGTCCATTTTAATACTATAAATATCCTAAAGGATCTTAAAAATGGTAGATTTTAATTACACTAAAAGATTGTTATTTTCTGATAAGATACCAATAATGTATGAATTTAATATTTAGAAATGTTAAAATAGATAATTATAGCAAAACTTTTGAAAAAATTGGAATGAAAATTTTGGAAAAAAATATCGCTTCTGCATTTATTTATGCTAAACTAACGAGTCTCTAATTTATTTTAGGGGTTGACCAAACCAAATTTTTAGATGAGGTCCATAGAAAACATTTTCTTAAATACAAAGAAATCGCTAAATATTTTATTAATTAAAATTCAGGCAAGTTAAATTTCTTCAAGATATCTTCTTGCTACACCTATACCATAAAAATAAATTAAAATTAATTTTCGGTAAATAATAAACAATTAAAAGTATAATAAACATGCCGGGCCGATCTGTCATTAATTCAAAGTTATGTTCGGATTCACCTTTTCACCCAAATCGCTGTAAGTAATTTTAGGTAATGTCAATTTATAGTTTTCGCATGTAATATTTTATTCACTTTATTTAAAACATATCCTGTCTATTTATAATATACCTTTTTATGCCGTCAATAAGCGTTATAGACGATTCACTCTTCGCCCACTAAAATCGCAGAATATTACCATTTTATAGCATTTGTCAGTCAGCAGCCTTTCCATAATAATATTGGCACAGAAGAAAACTGACGTTTACTTCTCACTTCACTTGCCTCACTTCATTATTAATTAAACACTTTTTATATTTGTAATTACTATATAACATAACCTATATTGTTTTGACACTTGTATCTATTCGAAGTTTCGAACGCAACCATGGGAACTATGATAAAATTGATCCGAAGATGCACGGACTTGACCGAATGGCCGATCCGCATGCAACTTTAAAGGCGGGAAATATGAAAATACCCCGGTATAATGGATTCTCCCCTGCTGCTGTGCAATTCGGGTAGCATTCAAGTCGCCATGTATGTAAGCCCCAGCGTGCCCACCCTGTCATGTAGTCAAGGTCCAAGAAAAAATGATTTACCAAATTTATCCACCAACAGAAAGTTTTTTCCGTAATGATTTTTGCATTTAAAACTTACAAGACACCTTCAAAAATATGTTAAGAACATTCGCTAATTAGTTTTTCTCAGAATTGCAAAACATGGAGATTGTCCATAATGTGTTTTTTATCTTAATAATTTTCCTTGATTCTATTGGTAAAAATATTACTTTAATATATGTATTATCTTAAAGGATTTTTTTAGCTCTTAGCAAATAGCAAATTTTTTGACGTAATCTGAGTTCTGCACCAATTTCTATTATTTTCTACCAAAGTGCTGAATTTTGAAAAAAAAGATAAACTAGTTGGATAACACTCAATAATCATGAGCTCAGGGTTCCTGGGAATAATAATGATTTGTCCACGCTTCAGATGCACTTTAGCAAACTTGTGTAATCCAAACTCCAAGACAGTCCCTATGGCGTGATACTGAAAGACACGTGAAGCACTCTGAAGGTGTAGAAAGAGATACAGTCGAAAAACTGTCATGCAAATGAGCAGATGCCTTCTTATGTTGCCATGAAAGACGGAAAGGTAACGCTAATCGTTGTCAAACGATAATTTCCAGAAAAGATAGTAAATCTAATTTTGTAAAGGAGCGCAATACATCTCTCTATACATCTTACCATGTTCGGATGAACTTTTATGCTTATCAATAGCCAATTGATAAGTATATGAAAGATTAAATCGAAAAATTTCCATAAGTCTATCCAGACGATTGACAGAGCACGCGGGTAAGCTTCATCCAACAAAAACTTCAGTGGTTACGTATTGTAGAATCTTGAATTAAATAATCTTTAATTGAAAAAAGAACTAAGGAAGCTAAAGTCTTATCCTGAGACACGGGAGAATGATAATGCTCATTAGTCAACTCCAGAATATTCATAGTAGTCTTTTCCCTAAAATTATCATGGAGAAAAAAAGAGCTAATGAAGAAGGTGGTTTTGATGGACCTAATTTCGGATAATAAATGAAATAATCTAAAATAAATGTTATTTTCCAGGCACTGGGAATAACATCGCCCGGAGTCACACTAAGAAGCTGGAGAAATAGAAGTATTGTTTAATATATTATCGTCCTTCGTTGTATGCCATTCGCTTTTTTGTGCGGAAGAGAATATATTCTGGATTCCAAGTAACTGATGATTTTTTCTATCGTGGAAAGATCTTTAATTCATTGGGATTGGTCAAATGATATGCGTTTTAATGTAGAAAAAATGTCAAATCTAAGGATCTTTGATAGATAAAGTTGAAGCTTCACACGTTTTTAAAGGTAGTGTGCAAACCAAATTTGCTATGTTGTATTCTTTCTTTTAAGAGAAGCAGACTTGTCTTGTGTCAGATTGAATTGGATTAATATGTTCCCAAATACGTTTTTAATTTTGAAAAATATGGAACGTTCTTGTTTTAGTGAATAAGGTAACTCCGTAGAGTTCTCTAATAATAGATTTATTGCTTTTACAGTGATTCATTATAATAAAAGGAAGTGTTTCGGGTTTCAATCGTTTGCAAAACCAAAAATCTAACAAGCATCTAACGGTCGAGAAAGGTCGAAGATGATTGGCAAATCAAGTATTATTTTAATCCAATCAGGTTCGACCAGTTTCCGCAATGGGACACTCTGACCAATCACAGGCATTAACTTCCTGGGAAGAAGTTGTTCAGAAAACTACGAGAAAGTTTTCTATTAAATTAAAAAAAAACTACATAGGTAAATTATTTTGAATGTAAAACTTGGATCTTAAGACTTCTTACAATCCATGTCAATTAGACGGACAGGACCACTCGCAGTACTTACAATTGAGTCCGCATGTATGCTGGTCACCTACAATAGTTTAGTTAGCGCGCCCAAGTTTTGCATTCGCAGTTTTTACCTATTTTTTATTTTAAGAAAAGGTTTTTCATCAAACTTTATTATAGTTTTCTGAACAGCTTCTCTACAGGTAGTTTTTGCGTACTTAAACTTCACTCGATAAATGATGTGATCGAAGATTATTAGGAATTACATTTGCAGTAGCCTAGAAAACAATTGATGATTTTGTGATAGGCAACAATACAAACTTTTCACTAATATCATCATTCTAAGGATACTTTATGGAGTATTATCTTAAAATTTCATTAAAAAATTTTAAAAACTGTAGATTTGATGACGAGCAAGAGAACAAAAATCAATTACAAATCGACTTCAGAGAAACTATAATTATCATGGTTATCTCGAACACTATGATAGATAAAACTTTTTTGCTAGAGGAAAAAAGATGTGCCATTTAATTTCCTATAAGAATGCCTTCTTAAAAAATGAATTTTTTTAATTTGGATTTTTAATTTACATATGCCAAGCTCCCCTCAACTTTAACGAGTTATATCCTGTTCTGAATTTTTCTATAAGCAGTCTCTTAAAAGATTGAAAGATTTATGTAAAAGGTCTCTCGCTTCAAAAATGTTTCAAAGCAAACTACTTTCATTACATCTTTAAAATATTTACAGATCGACACAATTTATTTAGATTTTCTTGCTTTTTCAGTAAAGTAGTTTTTTGTAATTATCTTTAAAAATTCAGTCAATTAAGTACAACTTCAAGAACTTCGCAGAGTCCATTAAAAGTACATTTTACTTGAAAATTGTTTTATCAAAATAGAGAGATATAAAACAAATTAGGACCCTCTTTAAAAAATTTGGTAAAGTTACATAAAATTATGTTCCACCGTAGGTGAATGCTGAAAGTGAGATAATTTGCTATGCTGAAATCATTTTTTTAACCATGGAATCACCATGGGACGACCACGAATGAAGCTTGAGCCAATCTTGAACTACGCTTATCCCAACACTTATTTTATGTTGAACAATTTTGATCAATGTTCTGACAGCCAAGCAGCACTTAATGCTCTTAAATATGAATAGTTTAGTTCCAAACGTATCTGGTACCTGCACAAAGAGGACTAATTCTAAATACTACAAAATAATTTCAACATCAATTGAAAAGCCTGCAGAGATTAGTTTGTTTTACTTCATAAAATCTAAGGAAATATAGCTATATTTAAACAATTTTTAGATAAATTAGATTTTTATCGCAGGGCCTTGGACTCATTCATGAAATATAAATATGTTGATCTCAGACAAAGTGTTTTTACGCCTTAAGCCTGTGCGATAAAGATCAAGGTATCAGATATATTCTAAAATATTATAATAGGTCTACCATTAAATTTTTTTTTGAGAATCCTACAAATAACAATTCGTCAGACGTGATTTTTATTCTATTCTAATCGCTATTTTTTCCGGAACGATATTATGGCTGAACCAAAATGAATTTAATCTGGATTCTTTCCGATGAAGTCTTCCCATTATAAACAATATTATTTTAAAAAAAACCACTTTATATTGATATCGAATTATTATTAATTTTATAACCAGTAAATATATCCAAACAAAACAAGCTATTAAGGTTCTTTTTTGCGAAAACCTATTTACAATATTTTTATTAAGTTTTTAAGGGTATTGACAGATATCACATTTAACAATATGAGTTCATTTCAATTTGCAACAATTTTTCTATAAATTTTGAGATGCGAATACATAATGCCTCAAATAGCGATAAAGAATAAGAAATAAGTTGATGTAATATTTTTTGGTTTTTGAAAAGCATTTGATAAGGTGAACCACCGATAACACAGCTACATAATAAAAAAAAGTTTTGTGATCTGGGAACGCCACATGTGTTTTTGAATGAATTTTGACGTGCTGAATCCGAATCCGATGTCAGAATTTCCCCTACAGGTCAGCGTTTCAGCCTGAACTTACAAAACTCGACAGAAGTAGTATTTCCTGTTCTAGAGATAAGGCATTTCAACTATTATATTTTTTGATGCACTGAATGAGAATTAGCTGTCAGAATTGATACAACACTTTGTCCTTGAACAGTAACATAAAAAAAGCTGAATAAAATTATATAAAATTGTGATATACTGCCTTGAAGGCTGAATTTTTTTTGGAAGGCCTAAATCAGCAGGGTATCATTCTTACAATTGTCGTGACCTAACTTCAAGTCACCTAACTTAACATAAACTCACCTAACCTAACCTAACATAACCTGACCTTATACATAAATTCTACTATTCCGCCAAAAAAGTTCATTTTAACGCGATAAGCAATGCCCTTACAACGAAATTTACATAAAATTTCCTGCTTCATAGTATCTATTTTACGATTTTTCGAAGAAAGGGTGAAGGCATTCAGTCAATTTCTTTAAAATGTCATCAACTTAGATTTAATCAGAACATGAAAAAAATTGGAAACTTCAGGTAGTGAACTGCAACGCTAAGAATATGGCCAGCTTTAGAATGGAAATATTGTAAGCATGTGTCCTAAATGTGATCGCTAAAGAAACAACTTAAAAAATAGAAGATCTTCTCGAAGTAACAGTAAAATATGAAAAAGCTTAAGGCACAAGTTATCAAGTAAGCTTCACAATTGATAACCGCCAAACCAAAATTATAATGTTAATTTGAATTTGCAGACATTGCTAACAATTATTTTTGTGTTAACATTGACCTTTTTGACGGAGTAGTAGAATCTGCGATGAAAGAATAGGGGTTAGATAAGGCCAAGTTAGGTTAGGTGAGTTTAGGTTAGGTTAGCTGAGTTAAAGTTAGGTCACGTAAATTTTAAAAATGAGACTCTGCTTATATAGAGCTTTCCAAAAAAATCAGATTTTAAGGCAGTATATCATAATTTTATATAATTTTATTAAGTTTTTAAAAAGTTAGTGTTGAAGGACAACGTGTGGAATCAATTATTGCAGCAAACATAAGAATTAATATGCCTTATCTCCAGAACAGCAGACACTACTTTTTCGAATTTTTTAAGGTTAGGGTGAAACGCTTACGCGTAGGGAAAATTTTGACAACGGATTCGGATTCAGCGCCTCAAAGTCCATAGGAAAACACATGTCGTGGCTTTGTAATCACTGATGAAATTAAATGAACTTAATTCACCGATCAATATTTTTATACTTATTGACCACCTGAGAAAAGATAGCAATTACTGTGTTAAATTAGTGGCTCACTCTTCTGGAGCTTCTCAGTCATAATCGGACCTATTTCTTATGTTTTCTACATTCATGCTACGACTCTGCTGCAATCTCCTCAAAAATGATATTATATTAAGACTAAACAAAGATACTTACAAGTATGAAACCACTACGTAATAGTTTTTTAGCTATATAATAATCCGCAGAATATACGGATACGTATTTTGCCATTTTAAATTTAATAACGCATATAATAATGAAATTAGCAATACCTAATTAGGTAAAAAAGTATTCACGTGCGACCTATGCATAAACTTAAATTTGCAATTAAGCTTCAAAGATCATCTTGAAATCTCGAGTAGATATTCTAGATTAATCCCTAGATATTTTTTCAGGATATGTAAGAATTTCAAGAAAATGTGAAACGTTCACAAGTTTAAAAATTTATTTCAAATGCTGAGTCCTTGGAAATTATAGCAAAAAGAAAATTCAGCATAATTTACTACTATGAATAATTGAGTGTTCATTTCTATTTAGTAGATTTTACTTCTGATTGCTTCAAACTGATGCAAGTTTTCAAGAACCTTTCTATTTTTCGAAAAACGTTAAAGGAAACATTTTAAAAACTCCAGCTGATATGAATATTTTGAACTGTTCAACAAATTTTAAGGCAAATTGTAATTGAGAGAATTTTCGTATGAACAAGAATTTAATAACTACACAGAAAAAAACTGAAGCTTCCATTGGAAACCGTGTTTGGTTCCAAAGGAGCTGCAACAAAAATGAACTCTACCTGCTGAAAAGGAACCCAAAACGATAAATGAGCTCTAAATAATACCATACTTGGGGTTCGAAAGGACCTCAAATATAATTAAGCCGATTCCTAAAGAACCTATTTTTCGCTTTGCCTACTTCGATATTATGATTAATTAATAACACAATATTAACCTCAAATCACGCATGTAATCGAACTCTGGTGGACATAACTTAATGCAAATAATTAAATTACAAAATAATAACGCAATTAAAGTAAATATAATGATTTGATAATATCATTTGCAGGTTATGTAGAAAACTGGTAAATTTAAAGGCTTATTCATGTCAGTGCTCACAATCTTGGCAACTTTTTGAACTGCGCTTGCGTCGCGCTGGCAACCCGATTGGTTACTGTTGGCGCGCTGATTTTGAATATTGTCGATATTCAAATGTGATATTTATAATAAATAATAATTATAAAACGCATTAACAGCAATTTCGAAATCCTGAAATAAGATTTTGAAGTGATAAATGAAAATTTAATTTAATTTTAATTAAAAGGACGTTATTAATTCCGAGTTTAGAGAAAGAAATCATTTTTGTTAGCACAATGATTAATCTTGTTGAGTTTCTAATTTTTATTGTTTTCATTTATACAATTAGACGTAAAATAAAATCAATAAAGTTATTGAAAATAAATTGAAAATTTTTTTCTACAGTCAAAATACAAAAAAGGTTTTTTGTAATAAAATCACAATATTTTTTCATCTGTCACTCAAAAATTCTATTTTAGGATTAATAAATCACTTTTGAAGAATTTCCTAATCATTATTTATTATAAATATAACATTTGAATTTTTATATAATTTAAAATGCGCGCGCCTAAAGTAACAAATCTTGTTGCTGACGCGAAGCAAGCGCAGTTCAAAAAGTTCCAAAAATTATGAGCACTGATTCATATGCAAGAAAATTTTCGTCGTAAGTCATTGGTCGATACATGAATTCTTTATGCTCACATTTATAAATAAGTCATTATCAATAATTCTCAATTATTAAAAAAGGAATCTTGCATTAATCCTTTTGAATTTCTTTCTTTATTCCAAGAAAACACCCTAAGTATATTTCCAACTTTATAAAGTAAGGGTGCCTTTCTACGGAGGTCGAATTTGAATAAACTGATGAATTAATTTGAAACATGTATTTCGTTTCTAGGTTCTAAACCAATCAAATTTGCCATAAATCATCGAAACAGCTAGAAATGAATCCTATGAAAAATATTAATTCCACGATTAATTCAAAACAGGCCTTCGTGAAAAGGTACCCCAAGTATAACGAACAGTATGCGCAATGAAATCCTGAGTAATATGTTTTCTGTTATGGGGAGATGTGCAATTATATATGTCACTTTCTAAAAGTAAAAATATATTGTTAAGAGTGACGTAGGGTTGTTCCAAAAACGAATGCAAAAATGAATGTTTCTGAAGCCTCTCTACTTTTATTTAATTTAAAACAACTAAAAGTCATTGTAATATTTGAAAATATTAATAACGGCTTATTGTCTGAGCTGATCTTAATAGTGCTTGGTGAAGACTATGCTTCTAAAATATTTACTTAATAACAATTAATTACAAAAGTTTATTAATTGTACATCAAAGATTTTCTCAATAAAATGATGTGAATAATTTAAAAGATTTTACATAACTTTTAAGAGTAGGGTAAAATAGGTTAGGTAAGTAATACATTTTCACTGACAATCAATAAAATTGCACTAAATTTCCAATTATAAATTGACCAATGATTTCAAATCATAATAATTTAAAGATGGTGAATATTAATATCGTTTGTGTTTGCTTTACCGACATATTTTGTAAATCGCTAACTTACCTGCCCGACTTTGCAAGCAATTGGCTTGTGAATAGACCTTGATGCTGTTCTGTTCAAGTGCACTCTAAACGAACCCATTTGGGTCTCTACAGGTATCTATTGGAGCTCAAGTTCCAAATGACACCAACTTTCATTTGAGCCGCAACCTGAGTGAACCCTCAGTTTTTTCTGTTTATATTCTTCAAATCTTAAATATCAACACGTATAAAAAAATCAATTGTGTTTTTTTACATATTTAGTTTGACAGTTCGGGTTTACGCCAAAGAGCCAGGCCTTTCTCTCTGGTCAGGTGTTTTCTTCTCTCGTTAGGCGTCTTCTTCCTATAGAGCATCCTCTTCGTGCCAAGTACAGGTCTTCCTCTGCCAGGAATATAGCTCCAGCTGACCGGCTTGATTTTTCTGACGTACCTGGATTTGGACTCAACCAAAATTAATTTATTCGACTTATTCCCCATGAAAATCAGTACAGCGTTTTCCAGTTGCAAAGATACATTTTTCCAATAAATAAAAAAATTAAAATACAACGTCAAAAGTACAGTTAAAATATCATTTCTGATACCACACCGACAATTTGGAGATCCAAATTATTTTTGAAGAAGAGCTTCGCAAGGCACACATATCATTCAATAAGAATCTGTTTTTATTGAAATTTAAATTCTGAAAATACACTAATTAACGTCAAACAGCCCTCTGTGCCTAATATTGGTTCTAAAAAATCTTCTGCTCACTAATATTTTAATCAAAGCGCTATTTGAAAAAATACCTTATTTTTCCAAAACAAGCCTTGATTCATGTAATCAAATTTATTTTCTTGGACCGATTTATGAAATACAAATAAGACTATCACACACTCAGAAGGACAAATTAGATGCCTGAAATCTGCGCGATAACAATTTAGATACCACATTTATTCGAATGAAACATGAGAATGTTTATTAAATACAATATTAACTAAATTCTTTATTAACCCGTGAATCAGTTTTTCCCCTGATTGGAAAGAATGGAAAATCTTCATGTTATTGTTTTGACCTCAATTGTTATACTTGCTTCTATTGGTAAATATAATACTATTATACAAGTATAATCTTGAAAATTTTTTAGCTTTTATCAAGAAGCAATTTTCTTCTACTAAATATCAATTCTTTTCCAATTGTTAATGATTTTGTCTAGAAAGTTGCATTTTTCATTAACAAGATGAAATAGTTCGATAACACTTAAATTAACAAGCTCATGGTCCCGGGGAACAATAGTGATTCGTCCTCGCTTCAGATAATTCTTGGCACATTCGTGCCTAGAAACATAGATTTTAACTTCATCCATATAAAACACATTAGTGATCTTATAAATTATAATAGGTATACTTTATGTTTTCGGGGTCGCTGAACACGAATCTATTCTCAGAATTGAGCCAGCATGTCAGGATTTGCATTAAAATTCCAAAAATGGTTAAAGCCTGGAATTTCTGTATAAATTCTGTCTCCAAACCTAAAAACCCTGAATTAACAAGCTCCAAACCCACAAACCCCAAACCCCAAACCAACAAGCCATACACCAACAAGTCCCAAGCCCAAAAGCTCCATATCAACAAACTTACAAACCCCAAACCAAAAGGCTCCAAATCCAAACCCCAAATTTACAAGCGACAAACCCACAAGTATACAAACCCCAAACCCACAAGCACCATATCCACAAACGTACAAGTCCTAAACCAACCATCCCAAACTTACAAACCCTAAACCCACATACCCACTAACCGCAAACTAACTAACCCCAAACTAACCAACCCCCAATTATACCAATTTCTCAATTAGTATTGTAAGATGTGAGGTATTTGGTTTTGTGGAATTGTGGTTGGTGGGTCTTAGGTTTGTGGGTTTGGGGTTTGTGGGTTTGTGGATATGGAGCTTGTGGGGTTGGGTTTTGTAAGTATGAAAGATATGGAGCTTGTGGGTTTGAGGTTTGACGGTTTGAGGTTGGTGGATATGGATCTTGTGTATTTGGAGTTTGTGAGTTTGGAGCTTGTTAGTTTATGGTTCATGGCTTTAAATCTTGTAGATTTGGAACTTTTTGGTTTGGGTTTTGTGAGTTTGTTGATATGGGGCTTAATGGTTTGGGGCGTGTTGGTGGATTAGCCTTACAACGTGGATTAGCTATCACATTCAGTAAACAATTTTCGGGTGAAGAATAAGGTTACTAAGATGTCGGAAAGCAATTTTATGTGTCTGAGTGTCATATCATGCCAAATATTACATGAATCCTGAATTCTCCGTTCCTCAATTGTTCTATAAAAAAATTGTGAAAAATTTATGTAATGAATATTTGTTAAATTGAAGTCAAACAAAACAAAAGATATATTTTCTATTAAAAGTGAGGTTAATAATTGAAACAAGATTTATATTTACCTTTGTGTTAACTTCATTTTAGATTCATAAGTTGAATCAATTTCATTGTGTATTTTTTTAAAAATACATTAAATGATTAAAAAGATTTAAAAACAGTAGTAAATTTTATAGGATACATTTTTATGGGGTACATGATACGGCATTGCCGTATCATCAGTTTAGTGTAATGAAGGTTCTTCTATTTCTGAATGAATTTCGTAACTAAAATTAAACAAAAAGAATTGAAAGAACTACAAATGATTGGCAAACATGAAAAAAATATTGCATAGCTTGTTAATCAATTATTATTTACTATGAAGTAAAAATCACAATAATATTTTAACTTAATTTAAAATTATGACAAATTCATTAATTTGAATAATTAGAAGATTACTAGTTAAAATTTATAAGATAACAGTTTCGACCTGGTGTTTAGGTATGAGTTTATGGTTTTCTGGATTTTTTCATTACTTTTCACAATTTACATATTAAATTTTGTATATAACATACCTATAATTGCATTTATTCAGGGTATATTCTAATGGGAAGTTCTACCAAAATAGGCAGATCTAAAAAATGGGCAGTTCTAAAAGTCACTTGTAAGGTGAGAAAAAAAAAGAAAAAGAAAAAAGAGAGGGAGAGAAAGAAAAAGAGAGATAGAGACAGAGAATGAGAAAGGGAGAGAGGGGGGAGAGGGCGAAATATGCCTGATTACAAGATCTTGAACCTTTTTTTTTAGGAATTGTATACTTTCAGATCGGGCAGTTTGAAAAAATCCTAAGACTATACCTTGCATTTTTATGTTCAGAAAAATAACCGTTTATAGTTTTGATTCTCTTATAATTATATGTTGAAATAAATTCCTTTAGATAATTATTTAAATAAAGAGCTTTTTAAATAAATTCAATGTTTGGCTTGTGAAATGATTAATGTAATAATTTAAGCGCTGTATCAATAAGATTATTATCTATGAAAATTTTATGTTGATATAGATGCTTGGAGTGAAAATTAAAATATCTACCAGAATAAGGATGCTGTTAATAACTACTTCAGTTGATACGTTTCTAAATAAAGATGAAACATCTAAAGAAGCCAAAATGTGATCAGAAGGAATTTTTTTTAAATAATTATATTTTCAAATTCGAAAGAATTTTTAACTTGAGTTTTTGGAACTATCAAAGGTATCAAAGTATACATTACCTAAAGTTTATAAACTTAATTGTTCAGTTCGACCTATTGTGTCATTGATAAATTCACCGACGCATAAAATGGCTAATATATTTGATAAAATTCTTAAAATTCATGAATTACTCGACATGATATGACAAGGAATTTTTATGTATACGACTCTATCCTAAAAAGCAAAACGTATTGTTTTCGAAACGTCGAAGAATTGGAATAAAGGATTAATTCCAGTTTTAAATCTCATAGTCTGAAGTATGTTATTTTCAACATCTTATGCAATATTTAAATTATTTACGGATAAAGAATCCAAGAATCTGTTCATAATTAAATATTATTTTCAGATTAAAGAATCCTTACTATCAATTAAATATTTTACATTTTACTAACGTGTAATGAGATCCTTGTTGACCGGTCGTACGAACGCGTAGCATCCGTTCAGGAGCCCGCTCAAAAATCGATAATAAATCTAGTGAGGCTGGTAATGTTTACAGTATTTCCAAAATTCCAGTTCTTCTAGAATAATCATACTGAACAAAAAGTTTTAAAGCTCCTTGCTGTATAATATGTATTGCTCTAGTTTTTGTAGAATTTCCCCGAGCAATCTTCGTCCATTACAGTCAGTCTTTTCTCAACATTTTATTACAATGCACTTATAAGCCTATAAGCTTGGATTGATGCACCTCTTAAACCCCATTCAATCCTTAATTGCAAAGTAAGCGAATTTTAATATAAATATTTCGAAAGATGCAGCATTTCTTAAGCAACATTTCAGTGGAATATAATTTTGCTATGATACGAAGAATTCGATCCCCTGAATCTTAGAAATGCTAAAACCATGCGAAAAGCATTAAAAAAATTGTCTGGTTTTTTCCCTTACTTCTCATATATGAAAATACAAAGTAAATCAATCCTTTTTCTTTTTATACAGAATTAGGGTCATTGTTCGAATGCTTACCTAATGGCGAACCGGTTACTGGTATTCATCGTTCCAAACAATCTTCTTCTTCTACACCTGACAAAGAAAATTATCCTGGAAGGTCTGTTCTTCCAGTTAAACCTTATTCTCCCGACAAGAATCATCTCCGTACCGAGCCTCCTTTTCGTGCCAGATCCAGGTCTCATCATGGCAGGTTCAGTGCTTTACCTGCCAGGCTTCCTTCTTCTGACGATCGTGGATATGACCTTAAACATCTTCGATTTCTTCGCCTGATTAACGACAATTCTCCAAATCAAATATTTGAACTTCGAAGATACGTTTTCCCTGCGTACAAACCAATTAAAATACTCCTAGGAGGAACTCGCTATGGGGCCATGCCAACCCAAGAACAAATTGTATTATCAACACATGGTGGTGACGTTTTTGCATTACTGGAGAGTCGTAATGTTCTAGCTGGGATATATACACATAATTCTCGACTTAGAAAAAAAGTACGGGCAAAGATGAATATGGAAAGCCACGAGATAACTGTACTGACCACATCTGAAATTAACCAAGTCCCAGTAGGCTCTAGTCGCCCAATCTCATCCTATTTTAGAGTAGAGCATGTAAAATACAAATTTCAAAACCCTTAATTCTAGGAAAATGAATGTAAAACTTAAATATAAAATTGGGTGTGATCCAAGGCCTTCTCAAATTATTACAAGTAATTTGTAATGACAAATATGAATAAAAGTGGTGATGTTAAGGTTACCAAAGCTTAAATCTTTTTTCGATTTCTCAAGCAGTTTTTTCCGTGAACAAGTAAAATAAATTGACGTTTCATTCTCTTATACATGGAAACATTTTTCAAATAAGATTATTATATAGTGATGATGATTTTCCTATCACAATTTTTCTGTAGGGACTATAAGTACAAGACGGAAATACCTAATAATAAAATAAATAATAAAATAAAAAGATGGAAATACCTCAGTTTTAATTTAAATACAAAAAATGAATTAAAATAATATAAATTAATTTATATAATGAATTTTTTAGAGCAGCAGCGAATAAGGATTAATACCGAATAGGAAACAAATATTAGAGTAATCGTGGAAATTAAATTTTGTACTTCATTTTGTTATATCTGAATAATTAGACCCAGACCAACTACATGAATTAACATAATATCATGTAAATTTAATTTCGTACAGTTCAATATAATATAGACAAATTGCGTTTGGGACAAGTTTTTGTCAAGCTAGAAGCACAAGATGCGTAACAATGTTATTTTGCTAAACCGAAGGACCTTAAACAAAAGAGAATTAACAATTACTAAATAACTATTGTCGGTGCTTCATCCTGTAATTTTAACAGGTATTTGCGTATTAATGTAGCTGCAACAGTCAAGCATAAAAGCACGAAATGATTTTTTTAATGATTCAACTTATAGCTAGGAGATTAGCAACTGCGCGCTACACGTTCATTAAATTACAGAAACGCCAAGCGCTTATATAAAAACTTCGTTTTTAATAAAAAGTTTACTGGCGTAATAAATAATGATACAGATAAAGAAGTCGATATTGGGCATCGCTAGGGTAATGAACGCAAGATTGGAAATAATCTAGACAATAAAGTCAATACTGAACGTGATCCAGCCAGTAAATGCAAGATTGGAAATGATCCAGACAATAAATTCAAGCCTTGGCTTAGTTCAATCAGTGCAGGCACGATTGGAAATAACCCAGAAAATAAAGTCAAGTTTTGGCTTAGTTCAGTTAGTAAAGGCAAGATTGGAAATGATTTAGAGAATAAAAGGAATATTTTGAACAAACCAGCCAATAAAAGCAAGTTTTGTAATGATCTTTATAATGAAGTCAAGATTGGGGATGGTCCAGATATTCAAGCCAATGTTGCAAATAGCCTATCCAATCAAGCCAATACCGGAGAGGATCCAGCCAGTTGGGTCCAAATTGGGAATGATCCAGACTAGTCTAGCCAATTAAGATAAAATTGAAAATCATTTAGAGAATAAAAACAATATTTAGAATAATCCAGCCAATGAAGACAAACTGGGAATGATTCAGATAATGAATGCAAGATTGGAAATAATCTAGTTAATAAAGTCAAGACTGGACATGATCCAGCCCGTGACAGCCAGATTGGAAATGCTTTACACAATAAAGTCAAGATTGAACTTAGTTCAACCAATAAAGGCCATATCGGAAATGATTGAAACAATGAACTTAAGATTAAATATGGCCTAGGAAATGAAAAGAAGATTGAAAATAGGTTGGCGAATAAAGTCAAAACTGCACCGGATTCAGCCATTGAGATCCAGATTGAAAATAATCCAGAGCATAAACACAATATTGATAATGATTTAAAAAATAAAAACAATATGGGAAATCATTTAGCCAATGAAAGAAATATTCATAACAATTCATCTAATAAAGCCAAAATTCGGAATGTTCGAGAAAATCCAGTGAAGATTGGAAATGATTCGACCAGTGAAGGTTGCATTTAAATTAATCTATCCAATAAAGTCAAGACAGGAATGTTTCCAGTGATCGAAGGCTAGACTGGATATGTTATTGTCAATTGAAGTTATATTTGGAACAATCCAGCCAATAAAGGCAAGATTGTGAATGGTGCATCCTATGAAATTAACAATGGGACTAGATTAGAAAATGATCTGGACGATATGTAGGGGTATAGGTTATTCAGCTTTAAATATCTATGACATCAAGGAGATTGTCTCCGTGCGCCCTATTTTTAGCATCATTGGTTTCATGGATTATGTAGTTATCTGCTGCCACAATTATCAATGAAAAGACTTACAGCTTGTCCACTCGAATATTTTGAACAAGACTTTCAAATAGTCGTCAAAAAGTCCTCTTCGCATTTTACGCAAAAACATGAAAAGGTCCTTTTCACTTATGTGCCTCTAACTGTCTTGACGGGGTACCCCAGCTCAATAAGAAAATCATTGCAGAAACTGTTCCTATATCAAAAAAGAAAAGGATTGTAATTTGTCATCTGGGGCAAATTTTCATCATCGAACCTTGTCTCATTTTTCGCTAAATCCCGAAGGTCTTAAAAAAATCCTTACAATTACAGTATTGGGACAACATCAGGTCTGTTGATAAAAGGGAAGACAATATTCAAATACTGCGGAATAAAGCCCTTGGCGTTTGAATTATTTATGCAAGATTTGACATTAGCGGAAATGCAGATATTTTTAACAACGAAAAATCCGACTCTGAATTTTATAAATGTTTTATAATTGTTATGAATTAATTTATTGCGATGTTTGAAATCTCTTTCGAGAATTTTAAATAGGTAAAACATCGAGATCAGGTGTGGTGTGAAGTTCGTTTTTTATGTGTATTATCTTTACACAGCAGACGCAAGCTTTGAAGGTAACAATGACGAATCCTTGTGTTTATAAAAACATTACATTCTTTTTCAGTCAAACATTAGATATTGATCTAATATTTTGGGATGTTCACCGTAGACAGACAGCTTATTGTATTCACTGAGTTTCGAGTTCCTATATGGTTTCTGCGCGGGTATTTAGGGACTTCTCGTAACACAGACTTAAGAACGTGTAAATCAGGTTGACTTTGTAGTTGATGTTGGAATGCTCACAGCTCGCTTGTTGATAAAATAATCTATAAACTGTATAACTTGTGACTTAAAAAGTTTTTTGAAGTCTACAAAGCCTCTACAACCTCTATGTCCTAGTGGGACTTCTCTTCCAATCTACGAATTACTGTGGTGTATTTTATATTTATTCACTTTAAAGCGATAACTCTGTTTAACTTCCCAAGTTTCGACTGTTTCATGAGCGCAAAAGAGTACGTGAGAGTACTCACTCTTTAAGTGAGAAATATTTTGGACATTTCTTAATCATTGTATACTAAATACTTCTAGGCCTTAGAATATCCATATACTTACGTAAATTACCCTAAGTATAGTCTAGAAATCATTCTTTTATGCGTTTTCTTGCTCAGCGATATCGTATTTTACTATATTTAAATGTACTGTTATGCATTTATTTAATCAGAACTTTAAGTTAGTATTAATGGAAAATCATAGTATACTAAATGAGACTCCCTGGAAGCTATTCGTCGCCATGCGCACAATTCTAGATTTCATAATAAAAACTCTTCTATCTTGTACCTCAAGTTATCATCAAACGAATTAAAAATTCATGCTTGTATTACGGTTTTAGTGCCTTTGTTATCTACATTTTTACTGCCCCGGGAGTTTTTATAATATTCTTTTTGCTCTTCTTTAAGGATGGCATTGAGATATGGGATGCATAAATGGGAGAGGTGTAAATCTTAGATTAGTGGAGACTTATTGCACTGCTTATTTAAACAGCGCCTTCTAACCGCAACATGGCTTCGGAATGGGTAGGTAATCAATCAATATTAAAAACGTCCTTTATAAATTCAATAAAGCAGCGATTAGTGGCTAGTCATAAGAATGAGAACGCTAACTTGGAATATTTTATGTCGAAATTCCAAAAAAGGTGTTCAAATAAACATAATAAACAAACACTTGCTCCTTACTATAGCGACAAAATAAAATACGCTATCGTGGAAAGATAAATGAATTGATTTGAACAACTCACAAAACTATTAGAAAAAGGTTCTACAAAATCGGGGTTACCAACACATAATATGCATGAGGACCTAAATGGAAAATCAAGCATAATCAAAACGAAGGAGTTCTTAGAACCAATCCAACAACCGGAGATCGCAAAGTCAAAGCTACAACTGTTAGAGGTCAAGGGCCCGTAATCAAGGAAATCATTGTAACTAAACAGGACAGTCACCGACTGGAAAAACTAACCGAGAAAAAATGGTGATGGCCAAGAAATTCAAGACATTACCATAATAATTTAAGTATCATAGAAGTCATGATGGTCGAGACTGTGAAATTTGAAGATATGGAAAAAATTTTAAAGCTACTACAAGATAAAAAATTTCCGTTAAATGTTGATTGAGAAGAACCTAGGCTATTGACAAATTATCAACATGCACTGATGCTAGGGCATTCATACAATTTAGAACCTGAAAATGACCGCTTTCTGTCAAGTGCCCTTGAATCCAAACTCGATGTACTAGGCGCCGTTTTAATACCATAGTATAGGCGACGGATTCAAAGCCGTCCTGTTCAGCCTGAAAACAAGAACCGCCGCACTTGTGAAAGGTCTCGATCATCCCGATTTGTATTTATAACCTCATATTGGTTCAGCTGATCTAAGGTGAATGCTGCTTTGAGCTTAAATTAGCTTGGACGTCCTGCTTTGATTCTCTGTAAGCGTTAGCATTCCGAATTTAGTCTTCCTATGATATAAAGTATATTTTTCAAGTGCTCCTTTAATCCTTCCTCAGCCTTATAGAATTTTCCAAGTCCTGCTTTATACTCACCACAACCACCCAGTATTTTTAAGTCCTAATTTGAAACTCCTACAATCTCCCAATGTTTACAAGTCCTCCCAGAACTTGGAACTATGCATTTTCATGTGGCATGCACGCGCACGGTCGATGGAAACTTTCGCCGGTAAAGAAGTCGCACTCTTTTTATATTATTTACAATATTTA
>NC_046664.1:67218958-67222944 GCF_010883055.1 Belonocnema kinseyi
ACTTGGAACTATGCATTTTCATGTGGCATGCACGCGCACGGTCGATGGAAACTTTCGCCGGTAAAGAAGTCGCACTCTTTTTATATTATTTACAATATTTATCATTATTTTGTATAATACAAATAATTGTATATTTATTATTTATATTATGATGTTTAATCAGGTTTTGGTTTATTTTGGTTTATTTGGTTCATCTTGGTGCTGTGCTCGCCAACATCACTGGAAGCAAACGGACAACCATGTTTTTAGTGTGTACTTGTGACTGCGAAAGAAGAAATCAACAATCCAAAAAATAAAATGTTTTCAAAAGAATTCATTTTCGACAGAAAGAGCATGTTTTACAAAAATTTAGTACAGGAAAGCTAAAAAACGGCAGTTAAAACGAAAATGAAAAAAGCCATAAGAAGCGACTGCTCAATTCGTTAAAAGAAAAATTAAATTCTTCTGTGGCCTCTCTGGTCTTATCATCTTCTTTATTTGATCAAATTACGCAACCTGTCGATGCTACGAAACGTCTTCTTAAAAGATATATTGTAGTAAATATATATCAGAAATTTAGATTTCTTTAGTGAACATTAATCTTTTAAATACAACCATAAACGACAACTAGCTCAAAACTAAAACTTCGTGGATAGTGATATTGCTCACTTAATTTGTTGTGTCTCAATTACCTAAATAACAAAAATTTATTAACAAAACTTAGTTTGTTTTATTTCACAACGCCTAATGAAAGATAGTTGTATCCAAAATTTTGTTAAATTTATCAGATCTTTATCAATAAGCTTTGAACTTATTTACGAAATGTAAATATAGTTATCTCAGAAGGAGAATTTTGACACCTTAAACTGGTGCGATAACAATAAAGATATCAGATATATTCTAATGAAACACTAGAATACCTATTTGATAATATATTGACGAATTATTCATCAAAGTGTGCATCAGCTTTTCTCCCAATTGCCAAAAATGCAAATTGCTTTTACACTGGTCTTTACCTTAATGTTTATACTAGAGTGTATGGGTAAATATAATACCAAAATATATCTTTCGTTTAATCTATGTTTAAGCTTTCCGCGAATGACAATTCTTCCTGACGTATTCTGCGTTCTTTTCCAATTAATATTCTTTCCCGAACTCCACTTAAGTTACATAGAAATAAATACGAAATTAATATTGACTTTTTTTTCAGGAAAGAAATATTCTTGCCCAGTTTTTCACGGTGTTCATAGATCTTAAATACAAAAATATAAGCCCATTTCTCGTGTGAACAATTTTTTTTAGAATTTGTTTAGCTACAGAAAGACAGAGTTTTTTTTTTAAATTGACTGAATACGTTTTTCGCCCTTCTCCTCATATATTAATATAAATTAAAAAAATTGAGTATGATTACTGTTACAGTCTTAGGTGCAAAGTTCGAGTGTTCACCTCATGACGGCACTATTTCTGTATTTCCCTGTGTCGGCAAAACTTCTTCTCCCGCTCCTTCTTCTGAGAGGCAACATTCTTCTGATAGGTCTCTTTCTCCAGCCAGACCTTCTTCTTCGGCCAGATCTCTTCATCCTACAGAACCTCCTCGTATTGCTAGGACCAGGTCACGTCGTGTTAGGAATGAAGCCACAGCTTCCAGATTTGATTTTTCTGACGTACTTGGATATGGACTTGACCAAATTCAATTCATTCGACTTACTCCCTATGAGAATCAGTACCGGGTTTTCAAATTTAAAGATACACTTTTCCTGCAAATAAAAAACTTAAAATACTTTTAGGACGGGGTCGCTTTATGCTCATGCCAACCCAAGAAAAAATTGTATTATCAACATACGATGGAATTGTCTTTGCATACGTGAAAGAAAGCCGTCTTCTTGCTGGAATATATACATGTGAAAGTTTAGGATTTGGAAGTCGAGAATAATGAACGAAGTCAAATGATTGGCAAAAATGTAAATAAAAAATAAGATTTATTTAAACCAAACTTACAGTCGGTTGACTCCAAGAGTCGTAGAATCTCACAACCCCGAACCGGGCGGCGAAGCCAAGAGCGGGCTAGTGATGGGGTTGAAATCGGAGCAGTCGGAGGTGTTTCCACAAGAATGCTGAGACCCGGTAGGATCGCGTGGCGTTGTGGCGGGTTGTGACGTCGGGAAATCAAGTAGTTGCGAAGTGGCGAACGAGGTACCATCTACCTGAACATGCAGTCAGCACTAGACTGAAGACAGCTTGCCTTTGGGGCCAGTTTATGCTTGTAAGGACTGAGGGAGTCGTTCCCCACTCCTTCTTCCAGGCCCACAAGGCCGTAAGGAAGCGGCGTGCTTGCAACTTCGTTACAACCTTCCCCCTCTCTGTTTGGTACGACCTTTATTCATTCAATAATTCCTCGTTCTTTTCGATACCGTCGTTGAGGACCAGGTAAAATTCTTCCTTTGTCCGATCCAGCTGAATACAATCGTCATCTTCTTCATTATTTTTCTTGTCTTGTATTTTTTGTGTGGTTTGTCTGTGTTTAAGCTCTGTCCATTTCTCCTTTCTTAAAGCAATCTTTATAATTTCCTTGAAATGTTTGAAGCAAACTCCATGCTCCGAAAATGTGATTTTGGAGTTCCTCCCTTACGGACAGCTGCGCAGGGCAGTCCCGGCATTTTAATATTAATCTTTAGTCTATCTCTCTGTAAACAAATGTTTTTCTGTTTTTCGGTCTATTTTTGGTGAATTTGCTAGTCTCATTTTTGTCAATGTTAGTCGTGTTAAAAAAAATCAAATCATTAATGTATATGCAATTCCAAAGAAAATTTCGAATCAAAATCTACTCTTTACTAATAAATTTCTTGATATCTTTTACATTTCAATTACCTAGTGATTTTCCATTTTTCTCTTTTAATTCGTAAATTGTTGGAGAAATTTTTGCCTTGATAAAAAATGGTTCTTCGAAATTTTTGTTAAGTTTCTGAGATATTCCTTCCCCTTTATTTGACAATGTTTTATTGCCTTTTAGTAGTCGCTCGCCAATTTCAAAAGTTTTAGGGGCTACGTCTTAGATCATAATACCTAGATTACGTATCATTTGCGATATCTAAATTTTGAATTACCTCTTCTCTAATTATTTTTAATGTTTTCATTCTATCTGCCCATTTTTTGGACTCTCGAAATTCTATTTCGTTTTTCCGTCTAAATCTTTATTTAAAGCCGGTATGGGTTGAAGTTGTCTACCTGAATTTAAAAAAGCTTGTGTAAAACCTGAAAACGAATGTTTACTGGCATTCAACGCATATTTCAGATCGTCTAAATTTTCATCCCATGTTTTATGCTCTTCCTAAATACGTTTTATTCGCTGGTTTAATTGACCCATTACATATTTCTGTTGGATTTGCTTGTGCATGATATTTAGGAGTTTTCGAGTATCTAATACCAAAAGCTTTTGTCCTGAATTCCGGAAATTCCATTATTTCCTTGAATTTAGAAATTATTTAAATTTTGTGGATTCCATAAATTCCGTGTATTTCCGCAAATCTCGTGAATTGCTTGTATACCGTGCTTACAGTAAATTCCTTCAATTCCGTGGATTCCTTGAATTCCACGAATGTCTTTGAATATTCCAACACCATCAAGTATATATAATATAATTTTATCTTAAGTTATTTTAATATATATGTATGTGAAATTTAAAAAAAAATATTCTGAAATTTGATACTAATTCAACATCAAAAATGGTTTAAAAAGTGTTTAAATTTCCAAGGTAACAATGAAAATTAAGCGATGAGAAAATTTTGAAAAAATTACAGCGATATATCATACTATTTGAAACTTCGTTCAGACTGTAGGAAGGGTCTAAAGCTTCAATTCTGAGTTCAAGGTACTTCAGAATATTTAAATTACTTCAGAAGATTTCACTGACTTCAGGTATTTCAGAAGATTTCCATTGAATTCGGGAGCATTCAAGTACATTTTTGTGACTACAGGTGAATTCATGTGACTTGACGTGAATTTAAATT
>NC_046664.1:67223044-67225489 GCF_010883055.1 Belonocnema kinseyi
AAAGTAGGCCCCAATCGCGAAATCCTTTATTATTACACAGTAGAGTATATACCCCTTCCACCACCAAGTTAGTGTCTGGGGTGTGTGTAAAGGAATAGATCCGTAACGGGGTTGATTTATTTCAACAAAAAATTTAAACCTTAAAATAAAAATGCTTTGTTTTATAAGTTCGTCTTAAAATATTACATAATACATTTTATTACAAATAATAATAAAAATCTAATGTATCATATTAAACAAGGATTTTATCTCTTTTTAATGCCCTAGCCATTATTTTTGGGAAAAAGGTAACAAAAATATTTATTGAGAAAAATTACTAAAAGTTTATATTGATTGACCTATAATAATTTTACAATAGGGGAAACGACTTTCAAGTAAGTAGGAGAAAATTCTATGGTTTAGAAAAAAATATGAAATTAGCTGATAATGTGTCTTGTAGATTTTTAGCATATGCCGTCAAAAATTTTATTGTGTTTATAATTTCCGGTATTACCTCTTAAAATGAGAAAATACTCTTATACAATTTTTTCAATTATTCTAGGTTCAATAAATAAACAGTGGCGTGAACATTTCAAATCGTAGTATCTAAAGTTCCTAAAGTTGGGCTTAAATTAGATATTGGGCATTTTATGCTTCACAACAAGATTTTGCCCAATCATAGGACAAATGTAGTTCATTAATAGCAATTGTCTTACAATTTTCTAGATCTTTTGTCAAAAATTCTGAAATTTTTTTGAGATAAAATAAAATTCTTTTACGCTCTCGCTGATATATCCTTGTTTTTTTATTTTCTCAAATTAAGCTACAGATCGCAGCATTAGACCCTGCAATGAGTCGTAAAAGAAAAAGCTTTTGGTGTTTTTTATAATACATTACAGCGTCCATGTTGTTTCCAGTTATCATTTTAAACTTGCAATTTAGATTAAAAGAGTATATTGAAATACTGAATAAACAAGCTGTAAAAAAGCTTAGATATTTTTCTTGGACGTGTAAGATTTTAAAGAGAAGGGAAATATTAATAATTTTTAGATTTTTGTCATATACTAAGATATTTGAAATAAGGTAAAAGAGAAAATATATTTTCAGTCACTAGATTCACCCGTAAGCGCCTGACTTTGGTACAAGTCCTCAAGAATCTCTTTACATTGAAACTAATGAGGCATGTAATGCTTACAATTATTCCAAAATTCTAGTTCTTCCAGATTTTTGCTGGTTTTGTGTATTATTCTCTTATTCCTTATGTATCAACAAACAAACAAAATTAAATCGGTTTTTTTTACAGACTGAGGTTTTTTAAGTTAAGTGGATACATAATGTCTATCGAACCGCCTCACAGTGGTCTGGAATATAGTAGGAATTTACTGCTCATAATCGCCCACAGGTCGTATTTCTTAACCGATTTAAAAGTTTTTTTAGAAGTGTTCAGCAATTATTTTTTAAGAAAATTGGGCTTTGCTTTTAAAATTTTTTTTTTCACTGAGCAACAATATATAAATAAATATAGTGACAAAATTGACCACTTTAGCTTTGTGAATTTTTATCCCAAGAAAAAATACAGATAGAAACTCACTATTAGCCGAAATTATTGCACTTGCATTCATAGAACATAATTAATATTAATAATATTCAACTTAATTATTAAAAACAATTTTTATAAGCAAATTCTTATTAGTGCTTTTTCATCGTAGAAAAAATCGTTTATTTCACGCTAGTTGTGAATATTTTTCATAAGAGTCATAATTAGTAACAAAAAAATTATCATGAGTTAACAACGATTGTTTTCATAAAAATTTCTGTAAACAAATTCTTTTTAAACGAATTTTTCTCATAGATGAATTGATTTTTTTGAACAAAAGTGATTTAAAATTGTCTTTAAAGCCATTTATATACTTTAAGCTTTATCAAACATAAACATTATAGATTGTTTATAACAATTTAGTTAAACAAGTCTCCTAATCGGCCGTTTCCTCGTAGGAAAAACTGTTTTCCTCTTCAATAATTATTAGAGTGACATTTATTGCGCTGTTATTGAATCAATGAAAAATGTATAGTTATAATAATAATAAGATTATTATAAAAAAATTAAAATAAATAAATTAAGATTCAGAGCTTGAATGATTTTTAGATTCAAATCGTTCTGTTAGTTTCTCAAGTTCTCGTTTAAGTTCAACTTAAACCTTTTCCCATTCAGGCTTCACGGATGCAATGAAAAGATTGTCGGATAATTTCAGTGGAACACCATCCTTTTTGCATATAAAAAAATCATAGTTAAGTTAAAAAAAATGTTTATAACAATCATATAAGTTATTCTTTATTTAATTTTGTTGGTCAGTCACCGCAATAAATGTCACTCTAACAATTATTGAAGAAAAAAACATTTTTTTCTACGAGGAAACGGCCGATTAGGAGACTTGTTTAACTAAATTGTTATAAACAATCTATATT
>NC_046664.1:67225589-67228832 GCF_010883055.1 Belonocnema kinseyi
AAAAAACATTTTTTTCTACGAGGAAACGGCCGATTAGGAGACTTGTTTAACTAAATTGTTATAAACAATCTATATTGTTTATGTTTGATAAAGCTTAAAGTAAGTAAATGGCTTTAAAGACATTTGTGAATCACCTTCGTTCAGAAAAACCAATTCAGTTGAGAAAAACTTATTTAGAAAGATTTTGTTTATAGAAATTGTGCATAATAATCAAGTTGAATATTATTGAGATTAATTTTGTTTTATGAATGCATATGCAATAATTTGGGCTGATAGTGAGTTTCTATCTGTATTTTTTCTTGAGATAAAAATTCACATAGCTAAAATGGTCAATTTGGTCACTATATTTGTTTATATAATGTTTCTCTGTGAAAAAAATTTCAGAAAAGCAAACCACAATTCTCTTTAAAATTAATTGCTGAGAATTTCTGAAAAAAAACTTTCGAATCGTTTAAGAAATATGACCTGTGGGCGATTATGAACAGTAAATTCCTATTCCAGACCACTGTGCGCCTCTTCGTGCCAGATCCAGGTGTCTTCTTGCCAGGTTCATTGCTCTACCAACCAGGCTTTGTTCTTCTAACGATCGTAGATATGCACTTGAACAACTTTAACCTATTCAGCTTGTTCACGATAATTATCCAAGCCAAATATTTAAACCTTAAAGATACATTTTTCCTACGAACAAACCAATTTAAACACTCGAAGAGGGAAATGCTATAAGCTCATGCCAACCCAAAAGCAAAGTATATTATCAGCACACGATGACGCCGTCTTTGCAATATTGGAGAATCGCAATGTTCTTGCCGGAATATGTACATATAATTCTCGATTTGAAACAAGGGCAAACAGGAGATAAGTGATTATAATCTGTTCGTTAAAACCTAAGGAGTTTTAACAGAAGAGAATTCACAATTACTGCTCCTAAGAAATCCTGCAATATAAAAAAAGCCTAGGAATTTTTTTAATATTCTCGTCAAATTAAATTACATTTAATTCTAAATAATCAAAAAAATTCCCATCTGCCAGATTCCCTTGTGACAATTTTGTAAACCTTTTGAAATGTTTTTAAGCCATTATAAAATTTGTTTTAAATTCATATTTTAAAGTTAAATATCGTTTCAAAATATTTAAGGTTTGATACAATTATGTAAATTTTAGATTCTTTATTTGGATTACCCTCAATTCTTCAAATTGTTTTCAATTTCCCCTAGCAAAAAATGGTTTTGATAATTTGTGGTCAAATATTACAATTTTGATGCTGACAAACAATAAAAACAGATGAAGTCAAAGATTTGATAGTTTCCTGTTTAAGAAATTATCAACGGTTCATAACAGCTTGAGACGGTTACAGCCCTATTTATCAAACGAGTATTTTTTGAGCTTCATTTCATTAACAGGCTGTATGAGGTTGTCCCAGTATCTATCATAATTTAAAAACGAATTTTTTTAATGTAAGCAATTGATCTCTTAAGAACAGTATAACAAATTTGACGCATGGGCAAATCTTTGTTGCTCACTTCATCATCCGCGGCTTGGGTTGCATACAAGTGCATGATAAGGGGATCTGTAGCTCAAGGTGGGATATAAAGCACCAGATCCTAAGAATACGAAGCGACCCAAGGACAACCGCCTTCTGCATTTTCCCGCAAGTGTTTTAGCATATTGTTGACATGCAGGGATGCTTTTTAGGCTTGGCATCTGCAAGAGCGCCGATGATAAGGAAGATTAGTTTAACAGAATAGTCCGGGTACAATCGTTGCAACTCCCTTATAAGGTCTCGATACCTCTCTTTCTTTTCATTCTCCTTGGCTATGATGTTTTTGTCAGCTGGTGCCGAAAATTCGATAACGAACATGTTTCGCTTCTCGAAGTCAAGAACAACCATGTCAGCCCACGAGTGAGCAACAGAAAAAATTGTCGAGAATATAAAGTTCCAGTACATGCGGCACTTTCCATTCTCAACAATTGACTTAAATTTCCTAGGAGCATTTGGAGGAGCGATATTAAGTTTATTGCCGTAAGAGTGACAGGGATGGTAATAAAGCACTCTTAGTGCCGCATTGTGCCTTTGAATGTAGGTCGTTCCCGCGTGAGTTGGTCAACTAGATCGTCTTGGGATGCAAAGATGAAACCCTCTGCACCAGACTTCAATCCGGGCGATTTCAAGAAAGTAAACGTTAGCGTACAAGACATTGTCTGATCCTTCACATTTATGTGGAAGATACCGTGCAACCCCATATCGAGGAGCTGTTCACGAAAGTTTTTCTTTTGTGCTTTCTTAACCCGGGCTTTCAGGAGTGAGTACTCGAGATAGATAAGGTTTGATGGATTTTGCTCACCCCCAATACTGAAGTCAAGTCCGAGTGCTTCAGCAGCCTCCTCCTCTGCTTTGTACAGGAACGCTCCTTTGCCCACTTCTTCATGATTCCTGACCATTTTAAGAAGAGGGTCTCTTCCATTTGCAACTCTATGTGCTGTACCCAGAGTAATCCTGTTGTGAAGACATTCAAGACTCAATATTCCGCGACCCTCCTGACGGCGTGAGATGTACAGTCGTGGAACGGAAGACATAAGATGCATGCTTTTGTTCATGTGCATAACCTTTCTTGTCCCGATATCAAGAGATCTTAGCTTGTTCTTTGTCCATGGAACCACTCCAAATGAATAGCGTAGTACCCGGGCGGGAAGCATGTTCGTAGCAGATACTTTGTTCCTCGCCGACAGTTCGGAAGACCAAATCTCCCGGATGAGATGTTTGTATCTGCTTCGGAGAGTATCCTTAATAGATATCACATCCTGAATGCGGCTCTGTGGCACGCTCAGGTATGTATAAGTCTCTTCAGCGCAAAGGTGTCGTATGGCGCTTCCATAAACGAGCTCATGATCTTCAGGGAGGTCATTAAGTTTTCCTCGATGCCGCACAAGTACTTGTCGGAATGACGAAGTGCTAGAGATAATGGCAATAATGTAAGGCAAAAGAGGAGTGGGCTCATGGTGTCGCCCTGAAAGACACCTCTCTGAAAGGTGACCTTGTTAGCTGTCACACGATTTTTTCCAGATGAGATAGCAAATCTGGTTTTGCAAAGCGGCATCAATCTCTCTATGCACCCGACTATTTGCGGATGAACCTTTAAGATTTCCTAAAGACAGATGATAAGTCTATGGGAGGTCGAATCGAAAGCTTTCCAATAATCAATCCAGGCCATCGATAGTTCACGCTGGTAGAATGCTGCATCTCTG
>NC_046664.1:67228932-67230148 GCF_010883055.1 Belonocnema kinseyi
AACACAAGCCTACACCCGACTTCAAGAGTTGTGAACCCCTCGAAAGAAAAGTTTTTAAAAAATAATATTTTTCTAAGTTTCACATTTTTTCAATGAAAAATAATGTTTTCTTAAAACATAAAAATTTTCTTAAAAAATATCACCATGAACGACAACTAGCTCAAAACTGAAACTTTGTAAACGGTGATACTCCTCCCTTCATTCTTTAGTGTACACATTTCTAAATGAAGATTTTAAACAGGGCTTAGTTTTTTCTATTCCTCAACTATTAATGAAAGGTAGCTATATCTAAAGAATGTTTAGATGTCTCAGATTTTTAACGAAGCGTCTTGAATTGATTACACAATATTAATATGGTTATCTTAGAAGGGGAATTTTTTCGTCTCAAAACTGTGCAATAACAATAAAGATATCAGATATATCAGATTAAAAGACCAGAATAACTATTAGGTACGTTATTAACGAAATTTTTTATCAACGTGCGGATCAGTTTTCCACTAATTGTGAAAAATGCAGAATATTTTTAAATTTGCCTTTACCTTGACGTTCTTCCTTGATTCTATTGGTAAATATAATAACATAATACATAATACTGAATTATTCTAAATTTCATGACCTTTAATAGATCCCGATAAGAATAGCCGTCATAATTTCAAATCTAACAAAAATAATTATGAAATTAACAACGTTTAATTAGACAGGAAATTCTTCATGTGTCACCAATGTATTAACTTATACTTGTAGCCAAGCTTCAAAAGTCATATCAAAATCTTTAGTAAACATTATAGCCAGATGTTAGAGCTCAGGATATGTGTATAATGACAAATTATTTATGCAAAACTCATACTGCATAATGAAATTTGTTAACTCAACAAGCAAAATAGTATAAATCTATTCAAGATGGTAGCTGGTATGCGGCAGTCGCTCAGGCGTGACTAAGCCAGACCTAAACGGAACTCAATCGGGTTTGTTATCCACCACCGTCAAAACGAAACCGGCACAGTACCAGAGTTTTACTGCATTTTAACCCGGGAAAGCAAGATTATGTTTGTTTGATGCTCTCACTGCACATATATTAACATGTATTAAAAAAAATAATCTTGTTTGTTCTCACAGATTTCGGTTCGCAGTTCGATAGCTCACCTAATCGCGACACTATTCATGGTATTCCGCGTGTCGGAGAATCTTCTTCTTCTTCTGGTAAACATAATTCTTC
>NC_046664.1:67230248-67232146 GCF_010883055.1 Belonocnema kinseyi
ATGTCACTCTAACAATTATTGAAGAAAAAAACATTTTTTTCTACGAGGAAACGGCCGATTAGGAGACTTGTTTAACTAAATTGTTATAAACAATCTATATTGCTGGACACCATGCAGATCAAATTTTAATTGCTGTCATCTAGCGTTAAATTTTAATAAATTTTATAAAACTGACGTGTATTATTTTACTCTCGTGAATTAACAAAAAACATTTTACAGTTTAAAACAATATTTAAAATTACTAAAATTACAATTATTTTCCTCCGTCAGGTAAAATTTCTGAAATGTGTATTAACCGGGTTAGACTGCGTAGCCTAGAAATTACGCAGTTTAACCCCACATTCCCTTCTTGCACGTCTCGTCAGAGGAATAAAGGTAGCCTAGGCACACAAAACCTGCCCACGACCAGTTTGCTTCTTTCGAGCGCCCGGTTAACGGGTGCGCGTCTGGCGTCTAATAACAAAAATGTAACTGCTTTTTAATTTTCAGATTTTAGGTGACGGGCGTGAGTAGGTAAGAAGTTTGGATAAGAAATGTATCGTTACAACCTAGAAGATCTATTGTGCTTATTAATCGGGAAAAGTTATAAGAATAACTAAAAAACATTCACCCAATGTGTAAAAAAAAATTCGAAAAAATAGTTTCAGCGTTGGAAGATGAAGAATATATGCTACGGGATATGCACGATGTAGCTCATTTTTCTTCAAGGCTTAAGACGGTTACAGCCCTATTTATCAAACGAGTATTTTTTGAGCTTCATTTCTTTAACAGGCTGTATGAGGTTGTACCAGTATCTATCATAATTTAAAAACGAATTTTTTTAATGTAAGCAATTGATCTCTTAAGAACAGTATTACAAATTTGACGCATGGGCAAATCTTTGTTGCTCACTTCATCATCCGCGGCTTGGGTTGCATACAAGTGCATGATAAGGGGATCTGTAGCTCAAGGTGGCATATAAAGCACCAGATCCTAAGAACACGGAGCGACCCAAGGACAACCGCCTTCTGCATTTTTCCCACAAGTGTTTTAGCATATTGTTGACATGCAGGGATGCTTTTTAGGCTTGGCACCTCCAAGAGCGCCGATGATAAGGATGATTAGTTTAACAGAATAGTCCGGGTACAATCGTTGCAACTGCCTTATAAGGTCTCGATACCTCTCTTTCTTTTCATTCTCCTTGGCATGGCACGCCCTGCAGCTATCATCAGGAATTTCTTAGCTCAAAATGTGGCGACGGTATGTTAAGGTGGAGATGACACCGTCTTGGGATGCAAAGATGAAACCCTCTGTACCAGACTTCAATCCGGGCGATTTCAAGAAAGTAAACGTTAGCGCACAAGACATTGCCTGATCCTTCACATTTATGTGGAAGATACCGTGCATCCCCTTATCGAGGAGCTGTTCGCGAAAGTTTTTCTTTTGTGCTTTCTTAACCCGGGCTTTCAGGAGTGAGTACTCGAGATAGATAAGGTTTGATGGATTTTGCTCACCCCCAATACTGAAGTCAAGTCCGAGTGCTTCAGCAGCCTCCACCGCTGCTTTGTACAGAAACGCTCCTTTGCCCACTTCTTCATGATTCCTGACCATTTTAAGAAGAGGGTCTCTTCCATTTGCAACTCTATGTGCTGTACCCAGAATAATCCTGTTGTGAAGACATTCAAGACTCAATATTCCGCGACCCTCCTGACGGCGTGAGATGTACAGTCGTGGAACGGAAGACATAAGATGCATGCTTTTGTTCATGTGCATAACCTTTCTTGTCCCGATATCAAGAGATCTTAGCTCGTTCTTCGTCCTAAAGACAGATGATAAGTCTATGGGAGGTCGAATCGAAAGCTTTCCAATAATCAATCCAGGCCATCGATAGTTCACGCTGGTAGAATGCTGCATCTCTG
>NC_046664.1:67232246-67234310 GCF_010883055.1 Belonocnema kinseyi
TTCTCTCCAAAATACTAAAATTCCTGCCAGATGTGATGTTGTCAATCACACACTGAATGCGGGATGCGTACTGTCTTGCCTAGCCTATCTGTATAGCAAGTTGATGCATTCGTCTTTTGGTCCTATGATCAACCGTTGGTTTTGTTTTACGGTTTGCATCGGCCAAAGCTCTCGCTGCATTATACACACAATAATTGATAGCCCAGAGTTCGGATTCTTTCGGATGTTTTCCGGGTCGTAAAGCATCGCTCTTCATCTATTGGATGCCTGCCCGCGGTTGGTCTTAGTGTCGCATCTCTTTCTTTGTTGCCGGCTTGTTCTAGCTGTGGTAGAGTAGGCGTTCTGTTCTGGCCCTGCGCTTTCTGTTGTTTTGAACCGCACTTACTACAACTATGTTTGGTGCTGTTATTGTTGCCCCCACGAGAAGCTAGGGAAAGGCGTTCGTCCATCTTTGTAGAGCCTTGCATGCAAGGATAGGGCTGCGTACTCTGAGAGGTAGCCCGGTATCCCAGAGTTATCGTTCTAGACACCTCATCCAGGTGCCATTCAGCTTTGGGCACGGTTTTCACACCTCGGCTTGGGGGTTAATTACTTCTGGACCACCCCTGAACAATTATCTGCGACTGCCTATTTAATTTTGTAACCATATTCAGCAGAAACCCTTGGTACAGGGACCCTCTGGCCGCAACCCGAGGACGCGTTCGGTGGCTTTGTCATAGACCCTTCAATATTTCAAGAGAATCCAAGTAACTGAAACTGACTTCAAATTTTCAAGAGACTTCAGAAGATAACATTACAAACGTACACCTGACTTGCGCCAAATCTACTTAAGTTATACCGCAATTAATACGAATTTAAGCTGGGTTCCCTATTCAGCAGATTTCACTTAAGATTGCCTCAGTGTAAAGAGGAATTAAATCTTTCTACATCAAGAACATTTTTAAGCGAGATTTTGATGGTAAGAACTTTTTTTAAAAAAAGGGTCAATATTTATATTCTACAAGTCGTGAAAATTCTATAACCATGCTTTAAATTCTTCGTTGTATATATTGATTAACCATGTTTTGTGCGCATTATTCCTCAACTGCCCCAACTCAAAAAGTCATGTTTTTCGATTGTCTCTAAATTCTGAGAATATGTTCGCCTACCCAACAGTAGTTAATCCACAAACTTATAGACCAGGATTACCAACCCTACCCAAGTGAGGGGGGGTTGAATTTTCAAACCCAATGCCTGCAGGGGTAGTTTAAAACGCCTGTAACTTCCTTTCTAATTACGCGATTTAAAATTCTTCTGAGGGTTTTGGAAAGTGCTTTTTACACGCTTTTATCCTATTTTATTATTTATAACAAAAAAAATTGTTTAAACAATCTTTTCAATAAATCAATTGTTTATTTATCTTTTTTCGCAATTTAGGCATCTACGATTTTTTTTAAATAGTCTCAAAAGAAAGCTTGACTTTTTTACTATGAAAAATGTCTAATAAGAAAATGGGCAAATTGAAATTCATTGAGTTACAGAGCCGGTTGTAGAGGGAGTCCTCGCGCTCGCACTCGGGCGTTATGCGGCAGCATGCCGCGGAACAGCTTTCAAGTATGCCATTTTTTTGTATTACTCACATTGATCCAAAATTGCATGAAGTCATCGAAAAAAACTGTTCAGTAATGTTAACCAGTAAGTTTGAAGAAGCTAAAAATTTTTAAAGTTATTATGAAAAAATATTAAGTAAAAGGCAACTTTCTTAAGAATGAACAGTATTTTTCTGAAGATAAATGATTCCTCACAATTATAATTTATTATCCGACGATAATTGGTTATTGTTCTTGCAATTTAAAAAAAAAATACATAATTCAACCAACTTCTCACGTATAAAGTGTTTGAGTAAATAAAGTACTAACGGATTAGTAATTAACGCCTGTCGTCAGCCTACATCCTCTCAAGTTATAGTTTCCAGAATCTACCACGAGTTATTTGAATGGGGCAGAGAAAACTTGAAGGAAACTGTCGTATTTTTCAGTAGCAAAGAAGAGCATGCAGCGGTGACAATAAAATTAGCAGATCGAT
>NC_046664.1:67234410-67235133 GCF_010883055.1 Belonocnema kinseyi
TTAAGCACCCCGAATCATCTTGCAGATAAAAGGAGTCTAAAATCGCACTGTCACCTCCACGTGGTAGACTCTGGAAACTATAACTTGATAAGATGTAGGCTGAAGACAGGCGTTAATTACTAATCCGTTAGTACTTTATTTACTCAAACACTTTATACGTGAGAAGTTGGTTGAATCATGTATTTGTTTCAAAAAATTGCAAGGGCAATTACCAATTATTGTCGGATAATGAATTATAATAGTGAGGAATCATTTATCTTCAAAAAAATACTGTTCATTTTTAAGAAAGTGCTTTTTACTTAATATTTTTTCATAATAACTTTAAAAATTTTTAACTTCTTCAAACTTACTGGTTAACATTACTGAATAGTTTTTTTCGATGACTTCATGCAATTTTGGATCAATGTGAGTAATACAAAAAAGTGGCATACTTGAAAAGTGTTCCGCGGTATGCTGCTGCATAACGCCCGAGTGCGAGCGCGAGGACTTCCTCTACAACCAGCTCTGTAACTCAATGAATTTCAATTTCTCCATTTTCTTATTAGACATTTTTCATAAAATAAATCGTAGGTGCCTAAATTGCGAAAAAAGTTAAATAAAAAATTGTTTAAACAATTTTTTTGTTATAAATAATAAAATAGGATGAAAGCGTGTAAAAAGCACTTTCAAAAACCCTGATAAAAATTTTAAATCGCGTAATTAGAAAGGAAGTTACAGGCGTTT
>NC_046664.1:67235173-67252417 GCF_010883055.1 Belonocnema kinseyi
CCCCCCCCCCCCCTCACTTGGAGAGGGTTGGTAATCCTGGTCTATAAGTTTGTGGATTAACTACTGTTGGGTAGGCGAACATATTCCCAGAATTTAGTGACAATCGAAAAACATGACTTTTTGAGTTGGGGCAGTTGAGGAATAATGCCCCATATAAACATGTATTCAAAATTTTATTTTATTTTTCCTTACAGATTTAGGTTTGCACTTCGAGTGTTCACATGATGACGGCATTATTCCTGTTGTTCCTCTTATCAGAAAATTTATTTCTTCTTCTGATAGACAACAATCTTCAAACATCTCTCTTCCAGTACGGGGTTTTTCAATTTCAAAGATACGCTTTTCCTACAGATAAAAAGCTTAAAACACTCATAGGACGAGTTCGCTTTGAGCCCATTTCAACCCAACAAAAAATCGTATTATCAACATACGATGAAACTGTTTTTGCATACTTGAAGGACAGTTATGTTAAGCAATTTATAATGTTCGCCTTCGAAGAAATTTAGGGGTAAAGCTAAACATGAAAAGCCACAAAATTACCCTGTTAACCCAAGATGAACTCAACGAAACTCAAGTAGGCTCTCATCACGAAATCTTATCTTAGTATAGAGTTAAGTATGTAAACGACGATCCCTAAACCATTAATTTAATCAAAAATTAAATATATGACTTATATATAAAATTTTTTCCGATTCAAAAATGCTTAAAAATGTTACAAGTAACTTGTGTCTTTAAAAATAATAATAAAAGTCAATGTATCATATTCACTAAGACTCTCATTGTCGGACAATACCCTAGACATACTTGCTTGGAAAAAAGTAATAACAGTATTTATTGAGAAAAATTATTATCATTTTTATAAGGATACACCAGTATTAATTTACCAAGTAGGAAGCCCAACTTAATGTAATTTGGAGAAAATTCTATAGCTAAGATAACAATCAGGGAATTCGCTAATTAGGTGTCCTGATCATTCTCATTTTACGCTGTCAAAAGTACAATTAAAATATCATATAAAATCGATTTCGGAAATTTTTCGAAAATTCTGCAAAACATCAGACGTCTGTAGGAAAAAATCACTTTCTTTCTCAATTACTTTGTTTCCTAGTGTATGTTCAGTATCCTTATCAGCTATCATATGTGCTTTGTCCGACCTATAGGAATGTATGAACCAACGTTAGTAAAATCTTTTTCCCTATTTTGCGATCCAATAGTTACATTCTTTAATAGGTAATCCAGGTACTGACTGTACAGACCAGCGAAGCTTAATGTCAAAATATGAAGAATTAGCTTCAGTAGATGTTAACTGTTTACGATTTATTTGCCGGCAGGTACTAAAACTTTATTAGCATTAATTTCGGAATCATCCTTAATGTCTCTAAATCGTCTGTCTAAAATAAAGATATATAACTTTTCTAATTTCTAGAGAATCTGCCGCTATTATTGAAAGTAATGTGTAGAATTGTAGCATCATTTTGGTTTCAATAAAAGGGGCCCAACATGTCAAAGATTTATTCATTAGTTGTACTACTGATGGAAGCTTTGGAAACAAGTGCCTTTTGTCACCTAAATAGAATTTTTGCAGGTAGTCATTGTTTTTGTTTTCTAGTACCTGATATAAATACCATTACAAACAATTGCCATTTCTATCTTTCACAAAAAAAAAACAATGATTGCTTGAGACGAAGAACCTGTCTAACTAACTGTTCGGCGGCTAACGCAAAATCCACTATCGCTTCCATAATCATAAGATCATACCTGATTACTAGCGACACCATTAATTTTTGAAGATCGTTAATTGAATTTCCGTATCATGTGAATATACCTTTAATAACTTTGATTATTAATATATACATCCATGCCTGAAGTCTTGTTTTTTTGAGGAAGTTGTGTATCAACGAGTTCATATTGTTCTTGGTAAGTCAAGTTTCACACATTCCGCCTCCATTGTCACCGTTGACTTTGATGTACATAGTTCTAAAGTCGGATCTCCGCCAGATTTTAATCCCACCTCGGCCTCAATGCAAATAACATCTCCTATATTTATCCGCTTGTCAATCAATGATAAATACGAAGTTTGTTCGTCTTCATCTTCAACCGCTTTTCTTCGCCACGATACTTTTTTTATAAAGCGGTTGCAAGTAGCGCAGTGTTCTTTGTCGCAATAGCGAACAAATTAAGTCTACTTAGGCCAAAATCAAAGGAAAAAAAACCTGAGTCCTTTTGCACATTTTTGCAAATTTTTTTAGTGTGTACCTGTGACTGCGAAAGACGAAATCAACAATCCAAAAAAATAAAATGTTTTCAAAAGAATTCATTTTCGACAAAAAGAGCATGTTTTACAAAACGAAAATTAAAAAAATCATAAAAAATGTCTGCTCAATTTGCTCAAATCGTTAAAAGAAAAATTAAATTCTTCTGTGGCCTCTCTGATCTTATCATCTGATTTATTTGATCAAATTACACAACTCGTCGGTGCTATGAAACGTCTTCTTAAAAGATATATTGTAGTAAATATGTATCGGAAATCGAAAGTTTCTCGATATCGTTAGTAAACAAAGAAGATTCGATTAATTAAAATATTCTAATGTTAAAAATAAAAATAAAGCAATGAGAAAAGAATGATAAGATTAAAGCAATACTATTCAAAGCTTCGTTTGGACAAGAGCGAGTCGCTGACGTCAGGAGACGTTAGGATATTTAAATTGAAGATATTAAGTTATTCTACGTGAATTCTCGTGACCTCAAAAAACAGTTTGCTAATAAATCATATTTTTCTATGTTTCAGATTTCTTTAATGAACAACAATCTTTTCTCTTTTTAAAAATACAACCATAAACGAGAACTAGCTCAAAACTAAAACTTCGTGGATCAGATTTTTATCAATACGCTCTGAACTTATTTAGGAAATGTAAATATAATTATCCCAGAAGGAGAATTTAAACACCTTAAACTGGTGCGATAAAAATAAAGATATCAGATATATTCTAATGAAACACTAGAATACCTATTTGATAATATATTAACGAATTATTAATCAAAGCGTGCATCAGTTTTTCTCCCAATTGCCAAAAATGCAAATTGTTTTTACACTGGTCTTTATCTTAATGTTTACACTAGATTGTATTGGTAAATATAATACTAACATATATCTTTCGTTTAATCTATGCTTAAGCTTTCCGCGAATAACAATTTTTTGTGACGTAGTCTGCGTTCTTTTCCAATTGCTATTCTTTCCTGAACTCAACTTGAGTTACATAGAAATCAATACGGAATTCATATTAATTTTTTCCAGGGAAGGAATATGCTTGCACAGTTTTTACGGTGTTCACAGATCTTAAATACAAAAATATAAGCCTATTTCTCTTGTGAACAATTTTTTTTAGAATTTGTTTAGCTACAGAGCGACACATTTTTTCAAAAAATTGACTGAATACGTGTTTTGCCCTTCTTCTCATATATTAAGATAAATTAAAAAAATTGAGTATGTTTCTTGTTACAGTCTTAGGTTCAAAGTTCGAGTGTTCACCTCATGACGGCACTATTTCTGTATTTCCCTGTGTCGGGAAATCTTCTTCTCCCTCTTCTTCTTCTGAGAGGCAACATTCTTCTGATAGGTCTCTTTCTCCAGCCAGACCTTCTTCTTCGGCCAGATCTCTTCATCCTACAGAACTTCCTCGTCGTGCTAGGACCGGGTCACCTCATGCTAGGAATGAAGCCATAGCTTCCAGATTTGATTTTTCTGACGTACTTGGATATGGACTTGACCAAATTCAATTTATTCTACTTATTCCCTATGAGAATCAGTACCGGGTTTTCAAATGTTAAAGATACACTTTTCCTGCAGATAAAAAACTTAAAATACTTTTAGGACGGGGTCGCTTTATGCTCATGCCAGCCCAAGAAAAAATTGTATTATCAACATAGGATGGAACTGTCTTTGAATACGTGAAAGAAAGCCGTCTTCTTGCTGGAATATATACATATAATGTTCGCGTCCACAGAAATGTACGGGTGAAAATAAACATGGAAAGCCGCAACGTCACCATGTTAACCCAAGGTGAACTCAACGAAACTCCAGTAGGCTCCAATTGCGAAATATTCTCTGGTTATAGAGTAAAGTATGTAAACCATGATCCTTAACGACATTAATTTAATTTAACAATAAATGGACAGCAAAATATAAAATTGTATTTGATCCAAAGTCATCTAAAAATATTACATGTAACTTATGATTGAAAATAATAATATAAATTCAATGTATAATGTTCACTAAGGCTCTCATCTATTGAGAATTGTCTGGCCATTATTTTGTTATTGTGAAGCCCACCTCAACGTTTCATAAGCTTACTTTCAATTATAATAATTTAAATAAGTAAACAGTAGGTAAAATATTATTATTATATTAATATGCGAAAAAACCTTCAAGGCTCTAGCTGAATAAGCATGGAAAAGGGGCTGCTGCTCTAATTGAGCTCATATTTCAGGAGTAGGTGTCTGCTAGTATCAGAATAACTTAATCAAAGTATCATCTTTTAGAAATAATTTTTGTAGACGTTAGAGTCGAAAATACAAAAATCAAAGAATGCATTTTTCTTTAAACCGTTTAAGTGATTTTATCAAGAGGAATAAATGTTTTGGGGAAAGTTAGAGTACTACTGAAGAACTGATCAAAAGAGTACTTCGCGAGGGATCTCGCATATTAAAGGAAGGATTAGGATTTGGCAGTCGAGAGTAGTGGGTGAAGTCAAATGATTAGCAAAAATGTAAATAAAAAATAAGGTTTATTTAAACCAAACTTACAGTCGGTTGACTTCAAGAGTCGTAAAGTCTCACAGGTGTCGTTCTCCACTCTTTCTTCCAGACCCACAGGGCCGTACGGAAGCGGCGTGCTTGTAACTACGTTACAACCTTCCCCCCTCTGTTTGGGACGACCTTTATTCATTCAATAATTCCCCGCTCTTCTCGATATCGTCGTTGAGGACCAGGTAAAATGCATCCTCTGTCAGATCCAGCTGAAAATAATCGCCATCTTCTTCATTGTTTTTCTTCTCTTGTATTTTTTGTGTTGCTTGTCTGTGTTTAAGTTATGTCCATTTCTACTTCCTAAGAGCAATCTTTATAATTTCCTTGAACTCTGGATTTGCCTCTGCCCAGCCTCCTTTTATGTATTTGGGCCTTGTCGAATCAGGAACAGTGTAGTGTTTTTTGTTCTGTTCGACATCTGTCTACAGTATGTATCGTGAAAAATGTAGAGGTGCACTGGAACCATCTTCTTTCAATGCCTGCCCTGCCTTATCTTTATTTCTTTCATCATCTTCTTATAATCTGGAACATAATTCAACACATCCTACTTTTTAAACAAAAATAAAAATAAAATTTTTATTCTTTTCTTGATATCTTTTTTCTTATTTTATTTCAAAAACCATGTACAATCTAGACTTTTATTTGAAATTAATTTTTTCCAAATTTCTTATCTTAATATATTCTTTAAAAATTTTCTGTGTTATCCATTCCTATGAGTATCCTTTTAAGATTCTGCTTTTCTGTGACTGCTCTTTCCTAAAAATTAATTTTTATCTAAATTTTAATTTCATTTTTAATTATGAATCAATCAATGGCCTCTTATAGCCGTATTTATATTCATTTTTCTAAATTATATATTTTACTTGTGTGATTGCAGAGGGTGAGCCAAAAAACAAATTATAAATTTTTCTGTAATCTGTGTGGGAAAACATATAAATTATTTTATTTTACTCCCTTCTGCATAATCTAATTTTTTCTTTTAATAATTAATTATTATTCTTCTTCCTCCATTCTTCCTCCTGCTTCTTCATCCTCTCTTCGAATTCTTTTATTTTTGTTTCTATTTCCTTCCTTTTTTCTGTCTCTTCTTCTTTGTTCCTTCACGCTACCATTGCTTACCAGTCTACAGCTGACAGTAGCCCCCTTTTGAATCTTTCAGTGGCTAGTATCAGTTGCACTCTCTGGTTGTGTTTCTTTTGCTCATGCCTCGCTCTATCATTGTCGATATCTCGTCCTTCCTCTCTTTCTCCTCTTGCTATCTTGCTTAATTTCACTTCTCGTATCTTCTTTATTTCCTCTTTCATTGATTTTTCTACTTCTTGCTTCTTTCTTTTTTCTTCTGCTTCCCATCTTGCTTGTTTCTGCTCCGCAGTTTTGCTGAGAAAAGGCTGATTTTAAAGCAAACTCTATGCTCCGCAAATGTGATTTTGGAGTTCCTTTCTACCGGACAATTGCGAATGACCTTTATTTGACAATGTTTTATTGCTTTTTAGTACTCGCTCGCTAATTTCAAAAGTTATAGGTTACCTCTTCTTTAACTATTTTTAATTTTTTCATTCTATCTGCCCATTTTTCGGACTCTTCAAATTCTTTTCTGTTTTTTCCGTCTAAATATTTATTTAAAGAATTTATGGGTTGAAGTTGTCTACCTGAATTTAAAGAAGCTGATGTATTTGAATCCTAAGAATTTATTGAATTCCTTAAATTCCGTGAGCTCAGTGAATGATGTGAATTCCATTGATTTCTGTCTTGAATTCTGTAAATTCCATAAATTCTTTGAATTCCGTAAATTATATCAATTTTGTAAATTTCTTATATTCCAGGAATTCCACCATTTTTTTTGAATCTCGTGAATTCCTTGTATACCGTGCTTACAGTAAATTACTTGAATTCCGCGAATTCCTTGAATTCCATGAATCTCTTTGAATATTCCAACACCCTCAAATAGTATAAAATATAATTTTATCTTAAGTTATTTTAGTATACTTGTATGTCAAATTTTAACAAAAATATTCTGCAATTTGATACTAATTTACCTTAAAAATGGTTTAAAAAGTGTTTAAATTCCCAAGTAATTTAGTTGGTATTTATACATAATTTTGTGAAATTACATACAATTGTGCTGAAAAATTCATACACATAAGTACTTGAATTTTACAGTAAATCAGTTGTATATCATGTAGAAATATATGGAATTTATGACAGGTTTTTTTTAGAGTATAGCCACTTTGCTTTTTGACTCTTTAATTAAACGTGTGTTAGAAAAACATTACAATCAATTAAAGTATTTCCAAATTAACGATAAAAATTAAGCGATGAGAAAATATTGAAAAAATTAGAGCGATATACCATCTTATCTGAAACTTCGCTCAGACTGTAGGAAGGGTCTGAGAGCTTCAATTCTGAGTTCCAGATACTTTAGAATATTTAAATGACTTTAGAAGATTTCACTGACTTCAGGTATTTCAGGAGATTTCTATTGAATTCGGGAGCATTCAAGTACATTTTTGTGACTACAGGTGAATTCATGTGACTTGACGTGAATTCAAATTACTTTAGCTATGCGCGGAAATATCAAGTTACTTGAGAGGAATTCAAGGACTTCAAATAAATTACTGCGATTTTTAGGGGCTCGTAGTGAATTCGCCTGACTACTTGAGAATTTAAATGACTTCAGTTATTTCAAAAGAATTCAAGTGACTTTAGATATTTCAGAAGCATTCACAAAATCTCAACACAAGCCTACACTTGACTTCAAGAGTTGTGAGCCCCTCGAAAGATAAGTTTTTAAAAAATAATATTTTTCTTATTTTCACATTTCTTCAATGAAAAATAATGTTCTCTTCTTAAAAAATACAACCATGAACGACAACTAGCTCAAAACTGAAACTTTGTAAACGGTGATACTCCTCCCTTCATTCTTTAGTGTACAAATTTCTAAATAAAGATTTTAAACAGGGCTTAGTTTTTTCTATTCCTCAACTATTAGCGAAAGGTAGCTATATCTAAAGAATATTTAGATGTCTCAGACTTTTAACGAAGCGTCTTGAATTGATTACACAATATAAATATGGTTATCTTATAAGGGGAATTTTTTCGTCTCAAACCTGTGCAATAACAATAAAGATATCAGATATCTTCTATTGAAACACCAGAATAACTATTAGGTACGTTATTAACAAAATTTGGTATCAACGTACGGATCAGTTTTCCACTAATTGTGAAAAATGCAGAATCTTTTCGAACTTGCCTTTACCTTGACGTTCTTTCTTGATTCTATTGGTAAATATAATAACATAATACATCGTTCCTTTCAAAACTTTTTTAGGCCTTCCACAAATGAAACTTTGTCCGACGTAGTCTGCATTCTTATTTAATTGCTATTTTTTCGAAATTATAATTAAGTTAGTCTGAAATCAATACTAATTTAATCTTGATTCTTTCCGGGGAATACACAGGTTGGTAATAAACAATATTATTCTAAAAAAATTTTCTATTGATACTTAATTATTCTAAATCTTATGACCTTTAATAGATCCCGATAAGAATAGCCGTCATAATTTCAAATCTAACAAAAATAATTATTAAATTAACAAAGTTAAATTAGACAGAAAATTCTTCATGTGTCACCAATGTATTAACTTATACCTGGAGCCAAGATTCAAAAGTCATATTGAAATCTTGAGTAAACATCATAGCCAGATGTTCGAACTCAGGATATGTGTATAATGATCAATTATTTATGCAAAACTCATACTGCATAATGAAATTTGTTAATTCTACAAGCGAAACAGTATAAATCTATTCAAGATGGTGGCTCAATAATTTTACTGCAACCTTGAATTTATGTAGTTTTTAAAGCATATTGAGCACTTAAGTACAATATAGGGAATTCTAATATAAATACAGTGAAATTCTGATGTAGGGTCTCCTGACATAGATCTTCCAAGAATTGACATTGTGACGCAAGTATATGCGAAATGAGCTGTGCGGGGTATGTGGCGGTCGCTCAGCCGTGACTAACTAAGACCTAAGCGGAACTCAATCGGGTTTGTTCCCCACCAACGCCAAAACGAAATCGGCACAGTACCAGAGTTTTACTGTATTTTAACCCGGAAAAGCGAGATTATCTATGTTTGATGCTCTCACTGATCATATATTAACATGTATTAAAAAAAAATCTTATTTGTTCTCGCAGATTTCGGTTCGCAGTTCGATAGTTCACCTAATCGCGACACTATTCATGGTATTCCGCGTGTCCGAGAATCTTCTTCTTCTTCTGGTAAACGAAATTCTTCTGACAGGTCTCTTGCTTTAGACATACCATTTTTCCGGCCAGGTCACTTTCTCCAACAGAACCTCCTGTTCGTGTCAGATCCAGGTCTCCTCGTGCCAGAAATATAGCTTCAAACGCCAGCCCTGAATTTTCTGACGTACTTGGATATAGACTTGACCAAATTCAATTTATTCGACTTATTTCATATGAAAATCGCCGCAGGGTTTTTCAGTTACGAATATACGCTTTTCCTGCAGATAAAAAAATTAAAATATTTGTGCTTAGGGGTCGCTTTGGTCTCATGCCAGCCCAAGAAAAAATTGTATTATCAACACGGGATGGAGATGTCTTTGCATACTTCGAGGACAGTTATCTTCTAGCTGGAATATATCAATATAATCGTTACGCTAAAAGAAATGTGCGGGTAAAGAAAAACATGGAAAGCAACATCGTTACTATGTTAACCCAAGATGACATAAACGAAATTAAAGTAGGCGCCAATCGCGAAATCCTTTATTATTACACAGTAGAGTATATACCCCTTCCACCACCAAGTTAGTGTCTGGGGTGTGTGTAAAGGAATAGTTCCGTAACGGGGTTGATTTATTTCAACAAAAAATTTAAACCTTAAAATAAAAATGCTTGTGTTATAAGTTCGTCTTAAAATATTACATCATACATTTTATTACAAATAATAAGAAACATCTAATGTATCATATTAAACAAGGATTTTATCTTTTTTTAATGCCCTAGCCATTCTTTTTGGGAAAAAAGTAACAAAAATATTTATTGAGAAAAATTACTAAAAGTTTATGTTGATTGACCTATAATATTTTTACAATAGGGGAAACCACCTTCAAGTAAGTAGGAAAAAATTCTATGGTTTAGAAAAAAATATGAAATTAGCTGATAACGTGTCTTGTAGATTTTTAGCATATGCCGTCCAAAATTTTATTGTATCTATAATTTCCGGTATCATCTCTTAAAATGAGAAAATACTCTTATACAATTTTTTCAATTATTCTAGGTTAAATAAATAAATAGTAGCGTGAACATTTCAAAACGTAGTATCTAAAGTTCCTAAAGTTGGCCTTAAATTAGATTTTAGGCATTTTACGCTTCACAACAAGATTTTGCCTAATCATAGGACAAATTTAGTTCACTATTAGCAATTGCGCCTTAAGCGCCTGACTTTGGTACAAGTCTTTAAGAATCTCTTCACATTAAAACTAATGAGGCAGGTAATGCTCACAATTGTTCTAAAATTCTAGTTCTTTCAGATTTTTTCTGTTTTTGTTGATAAAAGCGCAATACACCCTTTAAAAATAGATACTGAACAAAAATGTTCTAAGATCCTTGACGAATAACCAAATGTTAATATAAATATTTCAAAGCATGCAACGTTTTTAGGCGAGATTCAATAGAAATACAATTTTTTCTAAACAAATAATCAGATACCTTAATTTCTAAAACAGTATAAAGCCATGCGCGAAGCATTTTTACGAAAGAATGGATTTTTTGTGTATCATTCCCTTATTCCCTTATTCCTTATATATCAAAAAACAAAGAAAATTAAATCTGATCCTTTTTACAGAGTGAGCCCAGTAAGCAAAAAATTTGGCCACTTTTTTACGACAACGTTACGACATCTTTATGACAACTTTACGACATTCTATGTCCATGTCGTTAAAGTGTCTTTACGATATCGTAAAGGCATCGTCAGATGATACGACATATTTACGATATCGTAAAGATGACTAAATCACATAGACATAGGATGTCGTAAAGTTGTCGTAAAGATGTCGTAACGATGTCGTAAAGACGTCGCCATATTTTGTTCCCACTGGGAGGTTCTTAATTTAAGTGGATACATAATGGCGACCCTGTTCCTGTTGTTCCTCGTGTAAAACAATTTTCTTCTTCTTCTAAATTAGAAAATTATCATGAAATGTCACTTCATTCAGTTAGGCCTTATTCTGCCGCTGAGTCTTTTATTCCTATTGAACCGCCTCACAGTGGTCTGGAATAGGAATTTACTGTTCATAATCGCTCACAGGACGTATTTCTTAACCGATTTAAAAGTTTCCTTTTTGAATTGCTCAGTAATTAATTTTAAAGAGAATTCAGTTTGCTTTTTAAAAATATTTTTCACAGAGCAACAATACATAAACAAATATAGTGACAAAATTGACCATTTTAGCTTTGGGAATTTTTATCTCAAGAAAAAATACAGATAGAAACTCACTATTACCCGGAATTATTGCACATGCATTTATAGAACATAATTAATTCTGATAATATTTAACTTAATTATTATAATGAATTTTGATAAACAAATTCTTATTAGTGTTTTTTCATCATAGAAAAAATCGTTTATTTCACGCTAGTTGCTAATATTTTTCATAAGAGTCATAATTTGTAACAAAAAATTAGCATGAGTTAACAGCTATTGTTTTTATAAACATTTCTATAAAAAAATTCTTTATAAACGAGATTTTCTTACAGCTGAATTGATTTTTCTGAACAAAAGTGATTTAAAATTGTATTTAAAGCCATTTATATACTTTAAGCTTTATCAAACATAAAAAATATGGATTATTTATAACAATTTGGTTAGACAAGTCTCCTAATCGGCCGTTTCCTCGTAGAAGGAAATGTTTTTTTCTTTAATAATTTTTATGATTGTTATAAACAATGTTGTAAACAAAACTATGATATATTTTTTTTGCATGCAAAAGGGACGGTTTGCCACTGAAATTACCAGACAATAAACTAGCAGTGATTCAAAAATTGGATATGGGACATTAAATAATAATTTTCGTAATTGTTAATAACAATTTTTAAACAATGCGTAACATTCTGCGGTTGTTCGTAAAAAAAGTTATTTTTTCTTTGATTATTTTTGTGATAATCTTATTTGTGTTATTGAATCAATGAAAAAATTAATACTTATAATAATAATAAGATTGTTATAAAAAAATTAAAATAAATAAATTACGATTCAGAACTCGAATCATTTTTAGATTCAAATCGTTCTGTTAGTTTATCGAGTTCTCGATTAAGTTCAACTTCAACATTTTCCATTCCAGGCTTCAAGGATGCAAAGAAAAGATTGTCGGATAATTTCAGTGGAAAACCGTCCTTTTCGCATGTAAAAACAATATATCATAGTTTTGTTTAAAACATTGTTTATAACAATCATATAAATTATTATTTATTTAATTTCGTTGGTTAGTCACCGCAATAAATGTCACTCTAATAATTATTGAAGAAAAAAACATTTTTTTACGAGGAAACGGCCGATTAGGAGACTTGTTTAACTAAATTGTTATAAACAATCTATATTGTTTACGTTTGATAAAGCTGAAAGTATATAAATGGCTTTAAAGACAATTGTGAATCACTTTTGTTCGAGAAAATCAATTCAGCTGTGAAAAACTCGTTTATAAAGAATTTGTAAATATGAATTGTTTATAATAATTAAGTTAAATGTAATTAAAATTAATTATGTTCTATGAATACACGTGCAATAATTCCGGCTGATAGTGAGTTTCTATCTTTAATTTTTCTTGAGAGGAAAATTCACAAAGCTGAAATGGTCAATTTTGTCACTATATTTGTTTAGATATTGTTGCTCTGTGAAAAAAATTTTAAAAAAGCAAACCACAATTCTCTCAAAAATTAATTGCTGAGAATTTTTAAAATAACTTTTAAATCGGTTAAGAAATACGACTTGTGGGCGATTATGAACAGTAAATTCCTATTCCTGACCACTGTGCGCCTCTTCGTGCCAGATCCAGGTGTCCTCTTGCCAGGTTCATTGCTCTACTACCCAGGCTTCGTTCTTCTGACGATCTTAGAAATATTATGGTTGCTAAGGCTTCAATCTTTCGTCAATTTCCCAAACAGGTTTTCCGTAAGTAAATGAAACAAAGTTAAGGTTCATTTCGATATAAGAAAATTGAAAAAAAAATTATTATGGACATAATAATTTTTCTACAATAATTATTCGATGATAGAAAACTCTCTAACCACACAACATACAATAATATGTATAATTAACAAATTGTTAGCCTAAATTGAATCTAAAAATTTGTATCAAATTATTTGAAACGTTGCGCACTTTTTTTAATTATAAATACAAGACAGTAGAGAACCCTTAGTTTCAATATTAATATACAATGATGATGAATTTTAATAATATACATTTATTTAAATACTATATTTTGCAGGGAGCTGCGAATGAGAATTATTGCCAAAGAGGGAAGAAATATTAGGGCGCTCCTGAAAAGGTATCGAGCGCGAAACAGGAGATAAGTAATTATAATCTGTTCGTTACAACCTAAGGAGTTTTAACAAAAGAGAATTCACAATTAATGAATTCATTTAAAATTAATTAATTCTGTGAAATCCTGCAATATAAAAAAAAGCCTAGGAATTTTTTTAATATTCTCGTCAAATTAAGTTACATTTAATTCTAAGTAATTACAAAAATTTCTCTTATATCTGCCAGATTCCTTTGTGACAATTTTTTAAACCCTTTGAAAATTTTCTAAGCTATTACAAAATTTGTATTAAATTAATATTTTAAAGTTAAATATCGTTTCAAAATATTTAAGGTTTTTTAAACTTATTAAAAATTCAGATTCTTTATTTGGATTACCCTAAATTCTACAAATTGTTTTCAATTTCCCCTAGCAAAAAATAGTTTTCATAGTTTGTGGTCAAATATTACAATTTCGATGCTGACAAAAAATAAAATATTACAAAATTTGTATTAAATTAATATTTTAAAGTTAAATATCGTTTCAAAATATTTAAGGTTTTTTAAACTTATTAAAAATTCAGATTCTTTATTTGGATTACCCTAAATTCTACAAATTGTTTTCAATTTCCCCTAGCAAAAAATAGTTTTCATAGTTTGTGGTCAAATATTACAATTTCGATGCTGACATAAAATAAAAACAGATGAAGTCAAAGATTTGATAGTTTCCTGTTGAAGAAATTATCAACGGTTCATAACAACAGTTATTGTTACCTTTTAAATGATTGTCTTTGTGGAAACATGTCGTTTATAGAAATTTTAGCTTAGTAGTTATAAAAAACATTTTTCCATTAAAACTTCACCTTTTTACAGTGTTAGTAACAATTTTCTAAACGAGCAAAAAATAAACGAAATTGCGGAGGTAGAGGCTCTCTAGAATTTGTCGTAATTTATTCCTTTATTGCAATTGAATATTCGGCAAAAATAATAAACTTTAGACTTTTTGAACGAAAAAGGGCATTGCATCTTTTTGTTTCTGAGGTCTCTTGCACAATGTTAGTTTAAAGAATTTTTGAGGTTGGATAAAGCATTCAGCATTGGGACTTTTCACTCTTTAAGTTGATTAAAATAAAAAATAAAAGCATTACAAAAGCAAAAAGTGTATTGATTATCGTGAAAGAAGATTTCCAAACTACATTTCGACAGTAACTAAGAAAGTACAATTTTAAAATTCACTTGTACTGACAAACTAAAATTAGTTACCGATTCGTGACTTATTTACAAAAGTAACTGAGTTACCACTACATTTGCCGAACAAATGCACGTGTTGCAGTATCTGAGAATAGGTCCGCGGTCTAAACCTGTTAACTGCTTATGGCGTCTTATGGGAAATCCATGTTTTTTCTGACATCGGCTCAGTTTCCTCGTAGAATAGGACATTGAGACACATGTGAGTGTGGAAGCAGTTGCGTGTATGTGTGCGTCGTAAGTTATTTGCGGATACTTTCCCGTCATGTTTGATGTTGTCATCTACAGATTTCTGTAAAGATGGAGTTGAACTACGCGCCTCGATTACTTACATTCAGTAAATTTTTGCAATGAAATATTTTACATTTTTACGAGCACATCAATGTTCGGCACGTGATTCCAAACATTTTAAAATATAAAACTTGCCCGCAGCTTGAAAACAACGAAAAAAATTTGAGCCCGGGAAAAGCAATAGAAAATCAGCGATAGAATACAGCAGATAACAAGCATAGTCCGCTGGACACCTTGCAGATCAAATTTTAATTGCTGTCATCTAGCGTTAAATTTTAATAAATTTTATAAAACTGACTGCGGAGCCTAGAAATTAGGCCGTTTAATCCCACATTCCCTTCTGGCACGTCTCGTCAGAGGAATAAAGTTAACGGGTTAACGGGTTAGCGGGTGCGCATCTGGCGTCTAATAACAAAAATTAAATTCTTTTTGAATTTTAAAATTTTGGGTAAGGGGCGTGAGTAGGTAAGAAGTTTGGATAAGAAATGTATCGTTACAAACTAGAAGATCTATTGAGCATTAATCGGGAATAGTTATAAAAAAAGAATTAAGAAAACATTCACCCAATGTGTAAAAAAAAACGAAAAAACAGTTTTAGCGTTGGAAGATGAAGAATATATGCTACGGGATATGCACGATGTAGCTCATTTTTCTTGAAGGCTTAAGACGGCTACAGCCCAATTTGTCAAACGAATTTTCGTAGAGCTTCATTTCTTTAACAGGCTGCATGAGGTTGTCCTGGTATCTACCACCAGTTGAAAACGCATTTTTGTAATGTAAGCAAGTGATCTCATAAGAAAAGTGTAACAAATTTGACACATGGGCAAATCCTTGTTGCTCACTTCATCATCCGCGGCTTGGGTTGCATACAAGTGCATGATAAGGGGATCTGTAGCTCAAGGTGGGATCTAAAGCACCAGATCCACTATACAAATTCATAGAAAAATTCTGGCTGTTATTATATTTTGTCCAGAAAGTTTTTCTCGATTGAAATCAGTTTTTCGTCATCAGTCACGGATGAAAACAAGTACCTGATGGGCAAATTATTGTCACCCGCCCCCTGAGTTTCTACAATGACGAAATTACAATACATGTATTGTATAGGTTGTAAATCGCGAAGTCAGCGTTCAGCATTCCGATACATACATTGGAGTGATTGTATGACGAAAATTGGGAATAAGAAATTCACAGAATTTGTGGAATTCAAGAAACTTCAGGAATACACGGAATAAATAAAATTTGCGGAATTTATGGAATGTATCATACTTGCGGAATACCCGCAATTCAAGATTGCCAGATGAAAATTGGGTACAGGGAATTTACAGAAAGCATGGAATTCAAGAAATTTCCGGAATTCATCGAATTCATAAAATTTGTGGAAATTATGGAACTCAAGAAATTCACTGAAATCACGCAATTCACTTGATTGGCGAAATGCAAGCAATTTATCGAATTTTTGGTATTCGCGGAATTCACGAAATGCACGTAACTTATGGAATTTGCGGGATTCGTAAAATTCTTGAATTTATTGGAATTTACCAAAATAACGATTGAAGGAATTTAAAGAAATTACAGCATTCACTAAATCCATTGAATTTATGGACTTTCACGCTTTCCGTTAATTCCTTAAATTTGATAAATTCCTTGATTTCGTGAATTCTACTGATTCTATGAATTTCTTAGATTTATTGAATTCCGTGAATTCCCCAAATTCCGTGACTTCCATAAATCCTGCGAATCCCGAGTATCTCGAGAATTTAATAAACTTCGCGAATTCCGTGAATTCCATGAAATTTGTGAATTCAAATAATTCTGCGAATCTCGTGAATTTGGTGAATTCCGTAAAGTGCAATAATTCAGTAAATCCCTTAAATTTGATAATTTCCTTGAATTCTGCACATTATGTAAATTTCGTGAATTTTGTGTATTCAATAAATTTCTTAATTTCCGTAAGTTCCGTGAATTCGATTAATTGCGTACGATTCATTAATTATTTCAATGTCGTGAATTCCATTAATTTTATTAATTCCGTAATTTCCTCCACTTTTTTAAATCCTTTAAATATCGTGAATTCATTGAATTCCGTGCATTCTCTACATTTCCTAAATTCTTTGAATTCCGTGAATTTCATGCATTCCATGAATTCTACTGATTCCTTGAATTTCGTGAAATCCGTGAATTTCGGGCGTTATATGTATTCCTCGAATTCCTGAAATTCCATTAATTCCATAAATACGCGCGTACCATACTATATATTACCAAAAGCTTTGCTTCCGTCAAAAAATTTCTTTCATTGTCTACAACTTGCTGGCTACTGGACTTTGATAGAAAAATGCCAATACATGTGAGGTAAATTACT
>NC_046664.1:67252517-67282883 GCF_010883055.1 Belonocnema kinseyi
GTAACTTCAAATTAATTCAAATTGCTTCAGATATTCCATGAGATTTCAAGTTACTTGAGAAGAGTTCCAGAACCTTGAATGAATTCAGCGAATTCCAGGAACTGCATGTGAATTCGCCTGACTTCATGAGAATTATAATGGTTTCAGATATTTCCAAATATTTCAAGAGAATCCTAGTAACTGAAACTGTTTGTTTTTACTCTACAAGACCTGATAAAAGATAGCTATATTGCAAATGCTCAGAATATTCACATATTTATAGAAACGCTTTGGACTCAATTATGAAATATAAAGATGGTTATCTCAGAAGGACAATTTTGACGCCTCAAAACTGTGCCATAACAATAAAAATATAATGTACATTCTAATGATAAACCTAAATATCTATCAGATATAATATTTATAAAATACTGTAATAACGCTTGAATCAGTTTTTTCCCTAATTGTGAAAAATGAAGATGGTTTGTACACTGGTATTTACTTTGATCTTCGTCCTTGATCCTATTAGTAAATATAATTCTATGATACATCTATTGTTTTAAAACTTTTTTTTACTTTCCTGCAATGAAAATTCGTCTGAAGTAATCTGAATTCTTTTTCAATTGATATACTTGCGCCAAGTCTAATTATAGAAAAGAGAAAATGTAGTTTAATAGTTTAAATAACTAATAAGAATAATTTAGTGCTTAATTCTATTTAGTAGATTTCACTTAAGATTGCTTCAGTGTAAAGAAGATGGAAAGAATCTTTTTACATCAAGAATGATACGGCCTGCACCTTCACAACACTTCACCTCACGAGATTAATAACTATACTGCAAGCTTGAATTTGTGCAGTTTTTAGAGCAAATTGAGCATCTGAGTACAATATAGACTAATTCTAATACGAATATTTTAAAACGAACAGCATTTATAAGCGATATTTTAATGGAAAGAACTTTTTTTTAAAAAAGGGTCAAAAGTTGTGTTGTACAAGTCGTAAAAATGCTCAAACCATGCTTGAAAATTTTTTGTTGTTGTAAATATTGATTAACCATGTTTTATGCGCTTAATCCTTATATATAAAAATGTATTCAAAATTTTATTTTGTTTTTCCTTACAGATTTAGGTTTGCAATTCGAGTGTTCACATGATGGCGCCATGTTTTCTATTGTTCCTCTTCTCAGAAAATTTGCTTCTTCTTCTAATAGACAACAACCTTTGAACATCTCTCTTCGTCTAGTCATACCTTCTTAATCGACCAGGTGGCTTCATCTTACAGAGCCTGCTTTTCGTTCCAGGTCCAGATCACCTCATGTTATGAATGAAGCTCCAACTGTCAGGCTTGATTTTTTTACGTACTTGGATATGGACTTGACCAAATTCAATTTATTTGACTTATGTCCCATAAGAATCAGTACCGGGTTTTCCAATTTCAAAGATATACTTTTCCTGCAGATAAACAGTTTGAAACACTCATAGGACGGGTTCGCTTTGAGCCCATTTCAACCCAACAAAAAATCGTATTATCAACTTACGATGGAAATGTCTTTGCATACTTAAAGGACAGTTATGTTCTTTCTGAGATCTGTACATATAATGTTCGCCTTCAAAGAAATTTACGGGTAAAGCTAAACATGAAAAGCCATAAAATTACAGTGTTAACCCAAGATGAACTCAACGATACTCAAGTAGGCTCTCATCGCGAAATCTCATCTTGTTATAGAGTGAAGTATATAAATCACGATCCCTCAAACCATTAATTTAATCAAAAAATAAATATATAACTGAAATTTAAAATTGTTTCTGATCCAAAAATGCCTGAAAATGTTACAAGTAACTTGTGTGTTTAAAAATAATAATAAAAATTCAATGTATCATATTCACTGAGACTGTCATTGTTTGACAAAACTTAGCCATTCTTGTTTGGAAAAAAGTAACAACAGTATTTATTGAGAAAAATTATTATAGGTATATAAGGATACACCAGTATTAATTTACCAATTTGGAAGCCGACCTTAACGTAATTTAGAGAAAATTCTATAGTTAAGGTACAATCAGGGAATTCGCTAACTAGGTGTCCTGATCATTTTCATTTTACGCTGTCAAAAGTACAATTAAAATATCATATAAAGTCGATTTCGAAAATTTTTTGAAAATTCTGCAAAAAATCAGACGTCTGTAGGAAAATATCACTTTCTTTCTATCCAACTCTTTCTCCATTACTTTTTTTCCTAGTGTATGTTCAGTATCCTTAGCAGCTATCATATGTACCAATATAATACTTGTAAAGCTTTGTCCGACCTATAGGAATGTATGAACCAACTTTTGGTAAAATTTGTTTGCCTATTTTGCGATCTAATAGTTACATTTCTTAATAGGTAATACAAGTACCGACTATACAGACCAGCGAAGCTTAATGTCAAAATATGAATAATTAGCTTCAGTAGATGTTAACTGTTTACGATTTTTTTGCCGGCAGGTACTAAAATTCTATTAGCATTAATTTCTAAATCATCCTTAATATCTCAAAATCCTCTGTCTGAAATAAAGATATCTAATTTTTCTAATTTCATAGAGAATCTGCCGCTTTTATTGAAAATAATGTGTAGAATTGTAGCATCATTTTGGTTTCAATAAAAGGGGCCCAACATGCCAAAGATGTATTCATCAGTTATACTATTGATTAAAAGTTTGCAAACAAGTGCCTTTTGTCACCTAAATAGGATTCATGCATGTGGTCTTTGTTTTTGTTTTCTAGTGCCTGATATAAATACCATTACAAACAATTGCTAGTTGCTCAGAAATATCAAACAAGTTTTCGGATAAAAGAGCTGTATGATTTGACATAAGGTCTTTATAAGATTATTCATACACGTCAAACTGTGTGGGACTAATATCTGTTTCAAATGCCTTAATTACAGACTTTTACTACTGCGTCACTAATGCAGGACTTTTTAACCTGAACATAGCCGGTTCTATCTTTCACATAAAAAGAACAATTGCTTGAGACGAAGAACCTGTCTAATTCATTGTTCGGCGACTAACGCAAAATCCGCTGTCTCTTCCATAATCATAAGATCATACCTGATTACTAGCGACACCATTAATTTTTAAAGATCGTTAACTGAATTTCCGTATCATGTGAATATACCTTTAATACCTTTGATTACTAATATATACACCCATGTCTGAAGTCTTGTTTTCTGAGGAAGTTGTGTATCAACGAGTTAATATTCTTCTTTATAAGTCAAGTTTGACATATCCCGCCTACATTGTCACCGTTGACTTTGATGTACGTAGTTCTAAAGTCGGATCTTTGCCAGATTTTGACCCCACCTCGGCCTGAACGCAAATAACATCTCCTATATTTATCCGCTTGTCAAGCAATGATAAATACGAAGTTTTTTCGTCATCATCTTCAACTGCTTTTCTGCGCCACGATACCTTTTTATAAAGCGGTTGCAAGTAGCACAGTGTTCTTTGTACGCCATAGCGAACAAATTAAGTCTACGTAAGCCAAAATCAAAGTAAAAAAAACCTGGGTACTTTTGCACATTGTTGCAAATTCTTCTTAACTTTAATTATTGTATCATATGCATTGCTGCAGAGAATTCCATTGTACACTGATGTCAATAAAAAAGCACATGTATGTTTCATGCGCAGGACTAATGATATAAAAAACCTCTGGTATGAAGTCGCATCTCATTATTTATCAGCGTTCTCTTATTTTATGAGAACAAAATTATGGTGGTCCTCCTTGGAAAACATGGTCAAAAATATGTTTAAAAATTAAAATGACCTTCAACCTTTCATTGTTGATGCAATTCATCCGTGACTTTTCTCTAGCATTGCCCTAACTATCCCGATAACATGTATTTTCTTAGTTGAAATCCGGTTAATTTAGCTTAAGTGGACAAGCAAGGTCAGAAATGTTTCTGCCCTGGTATTATAGGAGGACTCTTCTTGAGACAAACTTAAAAGCGCCTGATTGAGATCGACTTAACAGATGCTCTTAGAATTTCGTGGTGGAACTCCCATTTCAATTCTAAAATTACTCTGATGTATCCGGTGCTTAATTTTTCAAAGGTAGCGGTTGTGTTTAACCTTTCAAAGTCGGTGTTTTACTACTAATAAGCCCCTGAAGAGTACGTAAGGAAAGGGATGGGGTAAGTTTTGATTAATCATATTTTGACTTGAGTTAGAAGAACGTCTCAAAACCAACTGAGTCTTCTAGTAAAGAAAGCTATTAGACATCTCTTATATTCCCATATATTCCTCCATATATTCACGTGACATGCCCTTGGCCATTGCCTCGATGTCATTTTTGTTCTCATTCCCTAACCCTGCGATTTCTAATTCTACTTTGATTAAATGTAATTTTCTGCACTTATTTATTACTCACTTTACGTGAAAATTATTATAAACATTGACTGTACTGAGGGAGACTCCCTAAAAGATACCCGTCTTCATGCGCATACTTCTAGGTATCCTTTGTGTTCTATAATCCAAATACTTGATTCTCGTATCTCCAAACATTATCGCACAACTTAGAAAGTCATGTTTATGTCATAATTGTAGCGTCTTCGTCAACTACATCTTTACTGCTATGCGAGTTATGCAGGGATATAAGCGCGAGAGATTATAAGTGCGAGAGGATACAATCGCGATTCCATTGTATGCTGTTATTTGCTATCGTCGTTGAAGGGACAATGTAACAGTAGGTTGGTTTCGCAACATTGCTCCGACATGGGTCACTAATCAAGCTCTCTGTGAGCCATCCTTGTCAAAAAACCTCACAAAGTCGTCGTAAATCATAGTTCAAACAGAAATACACAAATAGTATGTATATGGCATAGTGCTGCTAGCAAAGAGCGTTTTTGCCTTAAATCAGATAATAAAGAGCTTTAAAAGATACCTGAATAAGAATGGGTAAGAGCTAAATGCGAAAAAGTTTAAAGTTTAGATTTTCAGGAAAGGAGATGGAAGAGGAAAGGGAGGTGAGTGGCAGTGGAAGAGAGAGCCGGTGCAGGAGGAGAAGGAGTTTGTGTACCTGGGTTTCCTGTTTCGGAGGAATGGGGAAGTGGATGGTCATATAAAAAAGAGAGTGAGAAGGTCACCTGTAGCGATGACGCAGGTGTGGGGGCGAAGAAAGAACTTGTTATCAGATGATTTAAAAAGCAGAATCAGATTGTTTGAGTCGCTAGTGATAAGTGTCCTATTTTATAGAGTGGAGGTGTGAGAAAGGAGTGGAGGAAGACGCGCAAAGCGATTTTAGGGAAAGGAGTGGGATAAGCATAGCAGTATTGATGCATGAGAGGGGTTGTAGGGGTTGTAGGGGTTTCTGTGTAAAATGGAGAAGAAGAGAAGGGCAGTCGAGTCCGCATCCTAAACCAATTCACCCACAATATTGTTGATCCGTACTAATCCTGTACTGCTGCTTCCTTTCCTGATACTGTTGATTAGTTTTTATTATAATTTCTTAGTTCTTTGGAAATAATTTTTCGTTGGCATTTCGTCATTCCATCAAGCATCTTCAATCATTCCTCCTATTACTGCAATACCAAAAGCTTTAAATGTACGAAACACCATTTAATCCTGTTGAGTTTGCGATGCGCCCTCCAAATTTGTATTTCTTAGGTGAAACTCCAAGTTTGGACTCTTATTACCCAAGCGCTTACTCAACTTTTTCATTTTAATTCTTTATTGCATCCATCCTTGACCCAGGTTGATCTTTGAAACTAATAGGTAATGATCTGTTTCACATTAAGAATTTCTGGTATCTCTAACCATATCAGTCTCTCATCCGCAAAAACAAACTCATTAATACTTCAGTTGTCATCTCTGCACCCTAGAAGACATATTTCAGCTCAGTACTTGCACTATTAGCTGGAGGGTTCCATGCTATAATATATAGTCCTTTAATTCTCACTTTCTTCGTGAACCACAACAACCCAAGAGGTTCAAAGAAAATCTTCTTTCCGTACTATTTTTTCTCTCATTCATGATCAGAACGACGCGCATAGGCTACCATGTGATTCACTATCTCTTTTCGACTATATTTTAAGGTGATTTTTCATATTTTATTTTTCTATCGTTCTTGTACCTATTCCTTTTTACATTCTCATTCTAATGAGAAGGTATTGGTTTTATGTAAAATTTCACTTGGTCGGTTTTCATAAAATATCCACGTTTCAAGACCCCCTAACTCAGAAAAAATGATTTTCACGAAGGTCTTTGTTTGTCTGTCTGTAGTCTATAGTCTGTAATCTGGAGGCATGCTAAGTTTTAAGTAATTGATCAGATTAAATTCTTCTTTTGCACACTTTTTCAAAACTTAAAAAGAAAGAACAAGTTCGTAAACTAGCTATTTTGGATCAAAATGAAAAAAGTGAGCACATTTTCAAAATTGTTGAAACCACATTTTTTCAAGATTGTCATGAATCACTCTTCGATAGGACGCGTAGTTTTTTTTTAGTCGTAAAAAACAAAATTATAAATAAAAACATTTAAATATTTTGGGCTAACAACACAAGCTACGAAAAAAATAAGACAAAACTTGTTTATAAAAAAAGATCTATAATTTTTTATAGAACACGTAGTTTTTGCTTTAGTCGTAAAAAATAACATTCAAAATAAAAATATTAAATTTTTTTGAAAAAAAAACGAAACAAGGTACGAACTAAAATTAACATACAAAAGTTGTTCACCTAAAAAGATCTATAAATTTATTATTAATCACTGTTAGAGAGGACGCGTCGATTTTCTTTGAATCGTACAAATTAAGATTTAAAAAAATTAAATTTTTGGATAAAGGACAGAAAAGACGAAAGAGGATATAGGTTCCTACATAGGACTCTATACAGGTTCCTGTATAGGTTCCTATGCAGATGTGCAGTAGTTTTTCTTCAATCGTGAAAAACAAAATTAAAAATAAAAAAATTATAAAAACAAGGAAATAAGAATTATTATAGTAAATACAAGTTCTTCTTCATTTTGCAATATCTGAATAAGCAATCACAGGCAGAGTTACATACAAAATTTAATTAATATTTTTCATATAAAAGTGTTGTGTATGATGTAAAAATTTGACATTTTAATTTTAAAAGATATTTGCACAAATGCGGAAGAAATGCAAAGACCGAGCGCGGAGTCTTAATTTTAAAAGGTTTGCGCAAGAATGTTTAAAAATATAAAGACCGATCGCGCAGCGCAAGTCAAATACATAATTGAGCGCAAAGTTTTAATTCTCATTAGTAAATTTCATAAGTTTTCGTAAATTTTCATAAATTTTTGAATTATCCACTGAAATTCCTGAATCTTAATTACCTCTCTTTTTTATTTATAGCAGGTTGCATAGTTATGAACCATATTCCGCGGCAGCAGTGAATTTTTTTCTTTCTAACAATGTTCCTTTCGATTTACCTGGTTACGACTCGCAATCCTGGAAGGGTTACGACAACCTAAGACCAACAGAAAGGATTTTAGAAAACGCTAAATTTCCAATAAAATAAAACAAATCTTCAGCAAAATAAGTACATTTTCAACCATAATGCAGAGTTTTTTTTCCAAAATAGATGAATTTCAATTTCTTTTTTCATTTTGATTTGTTAATTGTCTCCTTGATTTTAAAGTATTGTTGGTCGAATGCTGTTAAATTTTTGATCGTACAAATTGATAATTACTACTTGTTTCATACTTAAGTAATCTCAAATATTGTTATTTGTTTGATACATCTTTTTAAAATTATTTGTTGACGCTTTTATGCACTAAAAAAAAACATGTCTGAAAATTGATGCGGCAAAACTGTGAAGAATTTTCTATTAAAGAAAGTAAACTTCTAGATACCGATTTATTAAAATCGTGGTAAATTGTAAATATATTTTATCTAAAGTTGTATAATTACCTTTTAAACAATTAATAATTACATATTGAATAAAAAATACCTCTGGAATTTACTGTAAGGTTATCGTCATTTCAGCGATAACAGTAAACAATAAAAGTGATAATGATAAAGCGATAAGAATTGAAACTTTGTTCTTGTGAAGAAAAAAATGATTTGCCAATACTATTAACAAAAAGACTTTTCTCCGCAATAATTTTTCTGTTGGAAAGTTAAAGACAGAAAGATGCCCAACAATTTTGCAAATGGTTTAACAGTTCTCTGGTTGAATATCTGATTTTTATTGAAGGACTACATGACAAAATCGCTTCATTTTTCCAAAAATTTTCTTATAGCTTCCCTGCAATTTCGCTAAATTTGATTCTTTCAAATAAATTAATTAATATCAAACAATATTATCTGTTCATTATTTTCTATTTTTATGAAAATTATTTGTAAATGATTTAACGCACTTAAAACGTATTTTTGAAAAACTGGATGCGAAAAAGGCCTAGCGAATTTTTTTTTTAGAAAATAAACTTCGACATATTAAAACCTTATCCTTTTAACGATTTGATCAAAGCGACAAGAATTAAAAGTTACTTCAAAGACACTAGTGTTTTAATAAATAATATTTTTCTTTGCTTTAAATTTTTTATTAGATCTGATCATTTCAAGAATGCCACTAATTTCGGAAAAATTGAAATTCCTGACTTTATTTGTAGAAGCGCAATTTTCTTGACAACCATTTTTTACCAGTTACAAAAAAGCATATTTCCTAGCATGGTAGCGGGATGAGCGCGCATATTTATGGAATTAGTGAAATTCATAGAATTCAAGAAATCAATGGATTTAAAGAAATTCAAGAAATCCTTGGAAGTCATCAAATTCAAGGAATTCATGGAATTCAAAGAATTCATGGAATTCAAAGAATTCATGGAATTCAAAGAATTCATGGACTTCCTGGAACTCAAGGGGTTCATGCAATTTAAGGAGTTCATCAAATTTTTGGAACCCATGAAATTCAAAGAATTCAATGACTTCATGAAATTTTAGGAATTCACGTAATTCACGGAATTTTAGAATTTATGGAATTCTCGGAGTGCATGGAATTCACGGATTTCAGAAAACGCACGGAATTCAAGGAGTTCAACCAATTTACGGACTTTATGAAATTCACGGAATTCACGGAATTCATAGAATGCGCAGAATTCATCAAATTCACGGAAGTGACGGATTTCATGAGATTCAAGGAGTGCAATAAATTTAAGAAACCCAAGAAATTCGAGGAATTCATAGAATTAATGGAATTCAAGAAACTCAAGGAATTCATGAAATTCAAGGAACTAAATGAATTCATGGAATTCAAGAAACTCAAGGAACTCATGAGACTCAAGGAATTTATGAAATTTTAGAAATTCATGCAATTCAAAGAATTCAAGGAATTTATGGAATTATTCGAATTTTCAGAATTCATGGAATTTACGTGTTTCGCGGAATTTACGGAATTCATTAAATTCTCGGGATCAATATAATTCACAGAATTCATGGAATTTAATGAATTCATTAAATTCATGATATTCAGGAAATTCACTGATTTAATGTAATTCACGAAGCTCGCGGAATTGATAGAATTCGCGGATTTTATGGAATGTAAGCAATTCTCGAAATTAAAGGAATTTAGGGAATTTAAGAAATTTATAGAATTAATGCAATTCTCAGTACTCGATATGCACGGGTTCAAATTCTGCGAAAACTCTTTAAATTGTTCGTGTTTAGTTAAAAAATCGCCTCTTTCAGTTTAGAAAAGAAACCATTCACTCATATAATTTATTATAAATTCGCCCCTGTTGATTGACAATCAACCTTGATGCTTAACAATTAATTTGTTTCGTTGAAATAACATTTTTCAGTTTAAAATTTAACTGATTTTTTTAAAATTTGTCCTTTTTCTTCTTTCAAATTGATCACTTTAGTTGGAAAGTCAACTACGTTTTTGGAAATTGACTTTTTCCTTTTATAAAATTATTTTTCTTGTTTGAAAATTTGTTTTTGGTTACTGTTTCGTATTCAATATTTTTATATCTTTAGTTTAAAATATCACCTATTTAATTTTTCGTTGAAAATTCATCTTTCACTTTCAAAGTTTTTCTATATTGCTAAAAGGTAATTTTTGGTTGAAGATTTATTACTTTATTTAAAAATTTATCTCTGAAGCTGAAAATTCAACAACTCGATAAAAACATTCGCATTTCTTTTAGTTTAAAATAATTTTTTAGCATAAAATTTAACAATTAACAATTCAGTTATTAAAACTTATTAAAAATCAAAAAATAAAACTCATCAGAAATTAATTTTCTTTTGCACAAAATTTCCCTTTTTCAGTTACAACTTTAAATATTTAGTTGAAAATTTATGTATTTCGTTGAAATTGGGTCTTTTCAGTAGAAACTTAATCTTCTTGTTTAAAATTCACCATTTTGTTTGACAATGGAACAATTTCATTTTTGGTACGAAATTTAACTTTATTATTTGAAAATTCTACTATTTGTTAAGATAAATAGAAAATGTGATCAAAACACGTACTTCGAATTTTTTAGTAGACAATAATATTATGTTTTACAAATTCAGAACTACGCGAAAAAAGTCACTAGAATTTAAATTAATAATTTGTATAAAAAAATATTTTTGATTTATTAAATTTAAATTTGGGTAGACTCGTGGTGACATTAAACTTTTCTGGTTGAAAATCCAACTGCCTTCCATTTTTTATGCTTGGCAAATAAACTATTTGGATTAACTATTTTGTAAAAAAATTGAACATTTTAGGATAAATTCAACTATATTTTCAAGTTTATCTTTTTTAATCGACAAATCCGATATTTTGTTGAAATTTTATATTTCTTGTCTGAAAATTAACTTTTGCCTTGAAAATTCAACTGTCCTAAAAAATATCAGCTTTTTAGTTTTAAAGTTTAACTACCGCATTAAAAATCGTCCCTTTTTCCTAAAAGCTTAAGTGATTTGTTGTTAATGCAAATGTTTAGTTATAAATTAATTTTTCTAAATTAAAAATTCATATTTTTTGGTAGAATATCTTTTTTGGTTTTCTTATAAACAAAAAAACAACTAAATATCGCAAATGACATTTGCTCTTTATAGGTATTTTTCTCTTTTCCACAATTTTTATTTCATAACTTATTCAGCAGTTTTGCACTATCAGTGAAAATAAATATTGCATTCGTATCGGTAACAAGGAAATTTACACAATTGAGGCCAAAGTAAAACTAACATTGATGTTTTTAATCTATAAATTAATCAACCTAATTTCTATGTAACTTAAATATTGTACAGACTACAAGATCAAATATTTCGAAACCAATAATTACGTGAAAAGCATTTGAGGAAATAAAAAAAATAACTGAAGAAAATATCTGGCAAATTTTGAAAATACATTTCTTTACATATTTTCATTAAATATAGATAAAACGATTAAATTTTTCATATCTGTTTTGAACTAAAACATTATTAATTAATTAAAAAATTGCTTGTACTGCATTTTTTAAAATTATCATTGCTAATAACTTTCAATTTAAGTTAGTTCATAAAAAAAGCCTTACTTTTTCCTCAATTGGCGTCATGCATGCATTTCAAAAGTCAGATAAATAGTACATTTTTCGCAAAGATATATATTTAGGATATAAATATTTGTAGAAAATATCAATCAAAATTATTCTATATGGCTTGAAAAGTTATGATTAGAGATTTTAGAAGTAAAGCTTCTAAATACAGACATATTGTTAAATGATTTAACTGTTTAATTGAAATTTAAACTAATTTAAAAAACAATTCATTTTGTTTGGGCTGAAAATTCAGCATTTAAGTTGAAAGTACATATTTTCAAGTTAAGAGTTCAATTGTTTTGTAGAAAATTTAATCTTTTGTATTAAAATACGTTTCTTTGTTTAAAACGTAATTTTCTTAATCTAAAAATTACACCATTTCAATTTTTGGTTCAAAAAAGTATATTCATAAATTGAAAATTCAAATATTTGATAATAATGCATGTGTTTTTAATAAAATTTGTATCATGGGTCTAAAAATAATCTTGTTTCTTCAAAATTCATCTTTTTGGTTCAGAGTTCAATCATTTTATTCAAAAATCGTCTTTTTTGGCTAAAATTAACTGGTTGAAAATATGTTGTTATTTAAAACTATTTTTTCTAATTGAAAATTCGACGATTCCATATTTAATCCTAGAAATATTCTTTGTTACAAATTAAACCATTTGTTTTAAAATTCACTCTTATTGAATTAAAATTAATTTAACTTGTTAAGTATTCAAAAATTTTGTTAATAAACCTTCTTTTACGTTTAACTTGACTAGTAGAGAATTCGTATGTTGGTAGAAAATTCATCGTTTATAATATAAAAATTTTTCTCTTTTGAAAAATAACATTTTTGGTCGAAAATTAAAAAGCTTTGTCAAAAATTACTTTCTCGTTGTTAAAAATTCGTCTTTTTGGGTTGAAAATTCATCTGTTGTATTGGAAATACAATATATATTTTGATTTAAAACCTTAGGAATTTAAAGCCTTGTTTCACCATATTAAAAAGAATTTCGGTCAAAGTTACTATATAATTTGACAATGTTGCTTGACAGTTTAACTACTTTATTATAAATGTAATTGTTTGTTTGGTCTTTTTTAAAAGATTAAACTTTTTTTTTGTTGATAAATCGTGATTTTTTGTTAAGAAATTATCCTTGTTATTAACTTCGACTGATTTTTATTTAAAATAAAAATCTTCTCTTGTTAGAAATATGAACTGTTATAAATTTTTGTGAGGTTAGTTAGAGGAAGCCGAGTCAAACGGTCAAGCAGGAGCAATTGAGTTCTTTCTCAACCTATTGATGATTCAACACCACCACATACTCCAGAAGTGGGAGGCCTTATATAAACAGAGACAGAAGCAGAGGTTCAACAATAAAAAAAGCGACGAAAATGGACATACCATATGAACAGAGATGTTATGCGCCTTTATTTTCTGGCAGAGAAATGTGGTCAAAGTGTGAGGAGAAAATATCATAGACTCTTCTTACTTAAAGGCCTAGAGCTAGCCACAAAAAGAAATGAGCAGAATCTGTAAGATTAAAAACGCGCAATATCTGTAAACAGACTGCTTTCGGCTGTTAAAATAGCTTCTATCAAAATGAAAGTGGAACAGCACATCTCGACAGCAAGGTTTTACATACGTATTTGAACGTAGCATAAATTGCGCTAGAGGTGCAAACTCTTGTATACTGTGCAGCTGTGGCAATCGTTAGAAGGTTGGACCGAAAAACTAGTCCTGAAAATGCATTTTTTGTCCCAGGAAGGGATCGAGATCCAACATGGAAGATCAGGTTGGATATGGATGTCAGCAAAGAAAGGTGCAAAGTGGGTCGATGAACTCAATATAAAAAAGGAAATAGAACCAAAAAGCTGATAAATCATGTCACTAAAATCATCCAACATCGGCACATCGCGAGATTAATACCAGAAATATTGGATGACATTTTAGACTCTCAACGACAGAAACTTGATGTGCTCACTGCCAGACTGCGTCGGTACAAGAAAAGTAGTGCACGAGGGCAACAAAATCAAAAATTTCAGATGCATAAAAGAGGGTTCTGTTATGAATTGAGAGTAAAGCCGAATAACTAGCAAGGCACCGAAGTCCCTCCATTAGAAGATATGACTAACTACTGGTCGGTTGTTTGGGAAAAAATGAACAGATGCAATTTGAACACTGCGTTGTTCAAACTGGAGGAAGCAAGGACAAGCATTAGCCCTGAAACGGAACTGACAAACATCACAGCTTTAAATGTTTCAGCGGCCATGAAAAGGGCAAGTAATTGGAAAACTTCAGGTGCGGACATGGAGCACAACTTCTAGTACAAATAGCTGACGAGTGTGCGTCTTGCGTTGGTAAGGTGTCTTCAGAAGATCATTGAACACCCAGATCTAATGCCAGGCTTTATGATCCAGGATACAACGTTTATGTTAACAAGAAAACCAGACGCTCAAAATCCATCTGACTTTCGACCGATAGCCTGCCTTCCAACAATTTATAAATTTCTTACAGCTATCATTGCAGATAGGGTATATTCTCATTGCGACGAGAATGACATTCTTACAAAATAACAAAAGGGATGTTGTAAAATCACGCGAGACTGTAAAGATCTAATCACTATAGACGCTGGTGCCATGACTGAAGCTCGTAAGCATCAAAGAAACTTACACATGGCATACATTGACTACAAGTAAGCGTTTCCTTCAGTGCCGCATGCCTATTTGCTTGGCGTCTTAAAACTTTACAAAATCTGCCCACGTATTATTGACTTTCTAAGCCACGCGATAAGGCTCTGATGTACAAGAATCAAGTATTTTGATTATGGGCAACCAAGGTTAACTAGATCAATACGCTTTACGAAGGGTATATTTCAAGGAGACTCTTTCAGCGCAATATGGTTCTGTTTAACGTTGAATCCGTTGAGCAAAACACTAAAAAGCATGTCTCATGGGTTCTGAATTCATGATGATGAATAGTGAGGAGAAAGGGGAGAGGATGATATGATTGAAAAGTTGGGAAGACGTTGTTAGAGAGGAATGGGAATGGGTTGGATGGTCATGATAAGAAAGGAGGTGTATAATTCAAAATACGAAGAAGCATCAAAAAGGAGTAAGGAAAAAGATAGAATTTAGGGAAAAGAGGCAAAGGGTGGAAGGAGATCGAGGAGAGGACAGAGGAGTGAAGGGGTTAATAGGCTATGATGGGAAATAAGGGTAGGCGTGGAGAAGAATGATGCGAAGGTATGGAAAAGTAGGGGATAGTGGGAAAATTATCACGTTCTCTATTTAAGAAAAATTTTTTTGAATACTTTAAAATGTTTTTATATATTATCAGTTGTTTGTTATTAAAAAAATCTTTATTTTTATTAATAAAAGTTTCATACTTGTAAAAAATAATTAGCCAGTGACCAAATTTGGACAATCACCATCAAATGTTCCTATTAAAATTGAAAAGAAGATTACGATTTTTTTCCTGAAAAATATTTTTTTTTAACAAAAATAAAAAAGGGGAAAGAAAATTGAAAAATGAGAAGGCAACCAACCAAATCCTCTGCTTTCTTTCCTTCGTTTTGTTGCTGTTTCTGCTGTCACAACTAGTTTTTATTTGTTTTTTTTGCCTTGATATATGTGCAGTATGAGTGCTGGAATGTTGGTGATTATTCTTGGCAAATATTTTTCCACTGCGATGTGATAATAATAAAAATAAAACAAACGAAAAAAATAAAAAAGAGGAGGAAGGGGTGTTTTTTGGCTGCCCTCTCATGGATGGTGCAAAAGAAAGGGAAAAAAACAGGAAGATGGACGTGGTGAAAAAGGTGGGAAGGGTTAGCAAGAAAATCTCAATAGAGGGGTTCGAGAAAGGGAAGAAAAATAATGGAAAGAAAGTGTAGCAAACGACAAGAGTAGTGTAGTGTGTTAGAATGAAAATAGATTACAATAATAAGAAGAGTTGGGAGGGATGGAAAAGAATGGTAAAAAAGAAATAGACAGAAAGCAAAAGGACAGCGCAGCGTGTCGGAAAGGGGGGGGGGTAGCATAAAGAGACATGTTAGGAGATAAGGAAATAGTGTGAAGGCTTGTGAAGGGAACTGTGACAAGTGGAGTAGGGGAGTGTGGGAGGGTCGGCTGGACAAACTATAATTTGATACTGCCCCTGTTTTCAAGAAACCTTCTCTTGCGCTCTTTTTGCAGCTTCAATACAAACTGAATTAATAAAAAAATCTCTTTTGAATACAAATTATATTATTTGATTGGAAATTCAATTCCATTGTTCAATTTTTTTGTTCAAAAAGTTAATGCATATTTCTATAATTGTATTCTGGTTTAAAAAAATCAATCTTCTTGGTAAAAAATTGAGCTGCTTGGTTGACGGTAGGTCTAATTTTTTAACTGTTTATTTCATCAATTGGAGATCCATTTGACAGGTTCAAAATTGAACTAATTAGTTTTATTTGTTAGTAGCTAAAATGATTTTCTGAACACCTGTCTTTTTTTGGTTGAAAACCAAAACCTAAAATCTCAAATTCAACTAATTGGTTTAAATAAAATTTTTGATAACAAATTTATATTTTTTGGTAGAAAATTCGTTGTTTTTGCTTGAAAATGAACTATTTTTTCTAAAATTGTTCTTTTTCAGTGTGACAATTCTATTATTTTGGAAGAAAATTCAACTTTTTGGTTGAAAATTAATTTTCGGATTGACCATTCAGCTCTAAGAAGGTGTGAGAGAGGCCTGTACTGAGTGAGTAAGGCCTATAGATTTTTGGAAATCTAGCACTATAGCTTACGAAGGAACTAGAGAAGAACAAATTTTTCTTTGGTACAATATTTCAAGGTCCTAAACTGAAGATCAATTGCATTAGCTATTTTGCATTGAAATTAAAAAAGTTTTTTAAATTAAAATTCATAAATAGAAATTTTTAGCGCACAAAGAAGAAATGAAAAATCAAAACTGTCATTTTGTGTCCAAACTATGCCAGATACGAAAAAATAGAATAAATTTGTTCAACTAAAAAGTATACAAATTTGTTATAATTATTTATTTATTGGATGCGTAGCTTTTATTTTAATAGCAAAAAATTATCCAACAAGAAACTAACGCTGATTCAAAAACCGGATATCGGATCCTAAATTAAAATTTTCGTCATTTTGAATAACAATTTCTATCAGAAAATGTCACAATATGCCGCTTCATCACATGGGAAAAAGATATTTATTGCTACGAGACTGGTCTACAATTTATTTATATTTATGATAATTAGGAAACAAATAATCAGGTCAGTGAATTACCGTTTCTAGAAAGTTTCACTAAAACCTCTGTATATTCCGAAAACATTTTATTCTTTGGAAAATTTAAAAATAATCCCAATTAAGCATATACATATTTTTTGTCTACATAATTATTTATTACAAACAACTATTTGTATGTAAAGATTATGAATCCTAATATTTGTTTGAAATAATTTTTACAAAAATTACAAAAATAATGTTTTAATCACCTTCGTTGATTCATCATCGAAAGAAATATCAGTCCAATAATAATTGAAGAATAAATGCAATGAAACATGTACTTTGGAAATAGGCTGAAATAAATTTTCGTTAACAATCAATATTATTTATTTTTATAAAGTTCAGAGTATATGAATTCCTTTGCGGACAATTGTGAATCACATTTGGTCAGAAAAATCAATCTAGTTATGAGAAAAACTCATTTATTGAGAATGTTTATAAAAATGGTTATAAGCGCAGTAACTGTAAATGTAGGCATTTATGGTAATTTAAGAAAATTTTAAAGAAACGCTTAGGTTGTTAAAACATATTTAGAGAATCGAAATTTGGAACCTTCTTTTTTTATATGGACTGAACTTGGGATAACATTTGGCCTCGCTTTATTTGGAATCAATATCAAATTTTTAGGGTGCACTGAAACAATTCTTCAATAAAAATTTCTATATTATATTTCAGATAGTAGTGATGAGCAGCCATGTAAAGGTGCACCAAGGGAACAGGTTAATCAAATATCAGACCAGGCTGCGATGTAAGAACGAATCGGCGGCTATGTTGCTCCAAGTTCCAGCAATTAGCATTAGATTGTCCTCGCTGAACGATGTCGGCCCCTGAAGAATTTTGAAAAAAGTTTAAAATTTTAAATTAAAAAAAAACATATTCTTATAAAAAATTTAATTGCGCACATTTTTTAATGAAACAGAGTCTTTCAGCTTTCTTGGGTTTCAAATAAACCTCCAAAAATATCGTTTAAATATAAAACATTCTGTAAATTTCAAAAATTCATCAAAGTTTAAGAAATTTGTAGAAACTAATGATAATTTATAAACCATTTTGAAAATTTTTGTGCAATTTGAGTTTGAATCTAGATTTCGTTTCGGGTTTGGATCAGACCGGCACATTAAATCTCAAATCATGGAACGTATTTAACTGAAATGAAGAAGAATGTTTGCTCTTGCACGTTAAAACAAATCTGTTCCCTGCTTACGTACTTTGAAAGATTGTAGGTCGATGACCATTTCGTTTAGAAGAAGAGCATCTATTTGAAAAGAGAGACAGCAGTATCGAAAAGCACCTCAATATTTTGCAACTATTTATGCATAACTGAAAAACCTCCCGAAAAATTTTATGTGGGAAGCACACACTTATCTGTTTCGCCCCTAATGATGGGGCAGTTTCATAACCAGACAAACGAAGCAGTTGTTTAATAGAAAATCACTTACTTTTATAAATATTCGATGAACTGTCCACAAAAAACCCAATTCTCGCCATTCTCACGTCAACACTTGATAGTTTCACATTTGTTTTTTATTGTCGAATCGCAGATCTGATTGGATAACTTTCACAGCTTGAACAATGCAGAAGAAATTTAATTTTCAATTAAATATTAGAAAGAAATCTTATAAAAAATAATTAATTTTAAAGAATGACATTTTTCAACTAAATAAATTCAGACGACAATGTTGTCAACGTCAAGGAAAGGCCATGCCGCCATGCCGCAGTTATACAGGTAGGCAATTAGAGTACAGCGCCTTACCGCAATGCTCCTGATTTCTGATGCCTGAGTAAGCACCCCTCAGACCCGCTCACCCATACCTGCGGCGCGAGTTGAATTCTTGGAAGCACGAAATCCATTATTACTAAATCCAGATTCGACTATAAATTCATTGTTATAGATTATTGCTACGTCAGGAAATTATAATTATTATATGTAAGATATAATTTAAGGAATTTTTTTCAAGAATTTTTGCAACAAACCCCAAAAACTTAAAAGCAACGATCCCGAAACTCTCCTCATAAGACATGCGGAACAAGGATTTGTGAACTTACAACACGATTCGTAGAAATGTGGAGAATGTGACATTTTAAAAGATTAAAAAAAAAAAGATATCTTGAAGTTTTTCTGACTCCTGGTTGACCAATAGTCAGAAAAACTTCCGCACTTCTCATTAACTAGTACCTTGTAACTTTCAATTTCAAGTTCAAAATCAGTCACTCCAAAAACCTCACTTGCACCATATTTTATTCAAATGCGACGCAAAAAAGAATTTTAGCCACTTTCATTGGATTTTGGCACACTGTACAGGTCGCTATCAGTACTCACCGGCAAATTATGACCAAATGTCAGATAAAAAATTTCCAAAAATGTTCTGCATTTCCATGAATTCAAGAAACTTTCAGAAATGTCCATCAATTTCTTAAAATTACATGAACGAAGCTAACCCGAACTGAAGGAAAATGAATTCGGCGTTTTCTATAAACTTTTATACTTCACTAAAAGTTTTGTAAAATCTATAGAAAACCAATACATTTAACTAAACCTCTTCTAAAATCTTGTAAAATGTCATATTGTCCATATGTCAACCGATCGTGTCACTATTACCTCGAATATCAACACGGCCAGAACAAATCCACGGCTTTCCTTCAAGTTTTACCAATCAAGCTTCAAGCTCTAGAACTTTACTTTATTAAATAATAATTTTTCAAACTAACAATAAATTCTTGAGATTCATAAAAAAATCTTAATTTCATTTCTTAACCGCCAATAAATTCTTTTCGTTCAACGGATGTGGACCCTGAAGACCTTCGAAACAAGTTTCGGATTTTCCATTGAAGAATTCTAGCGTGGAAATTTTCATTCACCGAGTAAAAGAAAAGTCTCGCTTTGATCCAAATGCCAACTATATGTTTAAGAATTTAGTCTTTTGGAATGTAAATATTTTCTCAATTTTCTCACATGAAAGAGAAGAGAGCCAGAGAAAGAGGAAACATTTGCACTTCTTCAGTTTTGCTTTCTTAATGATCTGAATGACCATATTCCTAGCCGTGTTTTTGTAGCTCCGAGGTATTCCTAACCTGCAATTAAAATGCTAACTCCGCTTCACGTAATATCTGCGTTACACGATTTTCTTTCATCTCCTGTGGGATCTGTCTGTTTAACCTTATAGTTAACACTGTTAATTCCGCTTGTTAAAAATCTCTCATTATTAAAAACAACTTGCCACTACTCAAGTGACTTTCTCGGTGAGCTACTTCATTTATCACCAGAGCACTATGAGGTTCAGTACCTGTAACGCCAGGTGGCGCGTCAATGTTTCTTTAGTGGATTTCACTTGCTCGGCGAGCTATACCTGTTACCACCAGAGTACTACAATGTTTAGCAGTTGTGGCGCCAGGCGGAGCGTGGATGTTATTACAGACTTTATAATCAGTAAGGAAGAATTTAATAGAAAGCGGGGATGATCAGATTACCTGTAGCAATCTTATTGGAAAATGGCTCGTTGCATTGTTCAGGGAAGGCATTTAAGGATTCATTTTTATCTCAACTAAGTTAAACTCAGGTTTCTGGTCCCTCATTCTTGCCTCTATCTCTGCCTGTCTTTCCAATATAATTTTCTTATGATATTCTCGTAAAATATTGTCGGTAATTCAGTCTAAATGTTTTCCGTAAATTTAGCAATGTCGGGTGACTCACAATTATTTAGTTTGTAGTTCTAAAGTCTGTACTGTATTTTAACCATCTTCAACCATTTTTGAATTAATAAATCATTTAATTTTGACTGTTGATAATATACTATATAACTTTATCGTTCTTTCAACCTTCCTGAGTGTTCTTCTTCACGGAATCCCTTCCTTAAAGATAGTCTAAATAAAACCCCTGTAAATTTTCCTTTTGTTTGAAAGTCTCTACAATTTGCTGTTGAAATAAATAGTTAGATTTCTGATCTGGAATTAAAGCGTTTTCCTACGTTTTTACCCCGTAACGGGACTGCAGGCGCCTGAAGCCAAGCACCAGACATTAATTTGGTCTTTTCTTACCAAAATGTTCAGATCGTCATACAATTTAACCATTCAGCCACCGTTTGTTACAGGTGGATCAGTCATTCTTCACCCTATACAAATAAAATTATGTCAAAAAGTACATATTCTTATAGGAATATTGATTGAAAAATTTCCTTCTCCGGACAACAATGTTATAACTCTCACGGTTTCAAAATAAATCCAACGAACCTGTTTATTAAAAAAAAATTGTGTTTCGAAATTTATGATTTTTGAGGGTGTTTATTGGGTTTTTTAAAATTTGCAAAATTTGTCGACATTTATGATGAAGTATGGAAATTTGTGGAAATCTTTGAGCATACTAGGGCATTTACGGAACTTTATGGAAATGTGTAGTAATTTCCCGGAAAGTTTGAGGACTACACATTTTGTTATATGGTCCTCGTCAAATAGAATTTTTTTCGCGACAAGCTTCACACACACTAATAACGAATTTCACATACCAACGAGTAACGATTATGTATTTAGTACACAATTATTTTAGAATTCGTTCACGTCGTCCACATCGCACTAAATCACGAGGATTTGATAACACTTCCTTAATTAAATTTCGGTACTGTTTATTTCTAAAAAATAATCTGTTTTCATCCGCCAAATTTTAATGGTTACTTAATTAAATGTAAAGTCGCTGTTTGGCAACCACGTTACGACATTCATATGAAGCCACAGTAAATCTGGCCTATTATGAATATGGCTTAACAGTGCAAAGAACTGAGTACCTTGCCTTTGCGTTACTTGTGGTGTCTTTTTTAAAGGTAATAATAATAAAAATAATACTAAATATTATAAACGATTGTGTCTGTTCACTTTGTATTATTGCAGGATTCACCTGCAAATCATTTTCTACTGTTATCCTCTTTATTTATTTAAAAGCAGCGCCTCCTCTTTTGGAGAAAATATTCGCGGGAGAACAAGGTTAAATCGAAGGCCAACCAATTTAAAAAAATGTATTTTAATGTTGCTATGTTTTCTCGCTTTATTATACACACTCTCATGAGCATTTCCTGGATTTCGGAATTAACTGTTAAATTTAAATAACTACGTTGTTTTATTTTAATTTCACTCATTTAACATCGGCTTTACCATTTAGATTATAATTTAACATGTTTACATTTTAACGGAATTCTAATTTTAAAGTGTAATCGATTTATTCTCTCATTCTTATTCCTCTTAGGGGCTCTCAAGGCGCTCAAATGCTCAATCGAGCGTTGGTCACATTTCTTAGTTCTCCATCTAATTAACTTATTGGACTCAAAAAGTCGACGTCACTGGGAGACATCACTAGGTGAGGCCGCAGAGTCTTCTTCTTATGATTCCTTGCAAACATTTATTGAGGGCAAGTTTCGCACATTGGCGATTCTTGAAGGCAATCCAGTTAACTTCAGGGATTCTTCAAGTTCAAAGTCGAATCACAAAGCGCAGGGGTTAAAGTATGGTAAAGGAAACCGTGGGTCAAACAAGAGTTCTGCATCGTCATCTCACCTTTCAACAGATCAGTCTCAGGACTCCCAATACAGTCGAAAATGTTGCCGATTCCGCAGCTAAAAGGAAAGTATGCACCAAGCTTCATCAAGATGCAGCGACATCAAACATCACTCATCAGCCACCTTCAACTCGGGGCGAAGATCGTACATTTTCTCGCGTTTATCATTTTAGCATTCATCATGTGACTCGCCCGAGAGCAAAAGGTTTGTTACTTACAGCTATTATCAAGGTCAAGTCAATCAGTGGTGCTTCACTGCTTGCGCGTGTATCCACTAGACGCGCTTGCGCTTCCGCGTCTCACTGCATACCGCCCACGTTCAAAAAGAGCAATAAAAGTTGTTCCTATATTCCAGGTTTAAATCTAGTGAGCCCAGATTGCGAAAACTAAAAAATGATTGATGTGATCTTTGAAGCAGACGCTTGTCCTTATCTGCTTCTTCTGAGAATTCGTAAAGGTCCCTTTAACGCTCCTATTGCTCAGGAAACATGATATGGTTAGACGCTATCTGAAAAAACTACAGGAGATTTGTTACTTAAATCAACTTAGGAGCATTCTCTAGTGATAGGGATGCATGTTTTTGTGCAAAGCACCATAGCCTTTGACCTTCAAAGGTTTAGGAAATAACAAGAGGTTCCATCAAAGTCGATACTGACATCTGAAGAACAGAAGTGTGAGGAGGTTTTAGTGTCAACTCATTCAAGTACTCCTGAAGGACGACATGTTGTTCGTCTTCCTATGAAGCAAGAATACAAAAGTCTTGGCAAATAGAGTTTCTGGAATCCAAAACCACTCTACATTCAGTAATTTGGCATCACGTTTTATCGCCCAGTAACCCTGCTGTATGTCCTTGAAGAGGTCTCTCTCCTTAAGAGACCTCTTTTTTAATCTTGTCCTAAAAAGGCGGGTGGAATATTCGGAATTGATTGTTATATTTCATTAACTGCATTGTTTTGCTTTAATTTGGTTCATTTAACCTGGACGTTACCATTTAGACTGTAATTTTAAATGTTTACATCCTAATGGAATTCTAATTTTAAGGTGTTGTCGATTTCTTCTCTTATTCTCATTCCTTTATCGTTGAGGCATATGCTTTTAATGATTGAGGACTTTGCGTACCTTCTGTAAGGGAATTTCTGTCGTCGTCCTAACGTTAGTTAGTTATTAAACCTGAGCACGGAAAGAATTCGTTCTATTTCAAATTCTCATTTTGGGAACAATAACGGAACTCGCGATGTGGTACTGGATAGGGCGATTAAATATTTTAAAAGGTTTGTAAGGCAGGCTGCATGGACGGCAATAGATGAGGCCACGCGATATCAGGGCCCATTTGAATCGCATAGGCTTTGAATTGAAATGGCTGTTTACTTACTAAAGGACAATATAATCATGTCAGGGGAAAATAGCACCCCTGGCACTGTTCGTAGAAACGGTCCACAAATCGAAAACAGTTATGCACTTTTGGAATCCGAATTATTTAGTTAGGGGTACTCAGAACCTCAATTCCTTAAATTTCTACACAACTACTTCCTGCAAAACTTCCCTTCACCTCGATAGCTTGTGCGGATATGGGTAGGCTCATAGACAATGAAGGCCAGGACATGTTACATTTGTACGGTGGTATACATTTTCAGCGAATGAGGCGAGTTTAAACCCAATTAATCAGGAAATATAAGGGTCAAAGAATCCCTTTTTCCTAAATAATTTAACATCGGGACGAAGGGATTACCGGAGTGGTTACGATATATGGAATGAAACTTACGAGGGGATAAATAATCTTTATCCTTAGCCCTCACAGCCTAGACTGCGTGCATTATACCCGGATGATATTTTCGGCTAGCTATATAGTTGTCTCAGTTTTTTGAATATATTTATAGCAATATGTTGAAGTGATCTGCTTAATTTTATAAAATTCATTTTTATGAGACTCTCAGCTATAGTTTAACAAATATCAAATCCCGATTCGTTAATCTGAATCAGTGATATTGAAGTCTAGTCTGAGAGGGTTAGTTTCGGCAAAATAGAAGAAATTTTAGTGTTCAGATTCATTGAGTGAAGAAGAAGTTCTTATAGCAATGCCTTTCCTGTTAGACAGAATATCACTAGTATGGTTCGAGCAAAATCGATACCTGTGAAGGACTTGGCAAGAGTTCAAATACGACATTTGTAATAGGTTTCGGGATAATAATTATTTTCAAAAGCGACTAGAGGAAAAAATAATCGCTCGTAGATAGGGGCCGGAAAAATCTAGTATAGATTAATAAACATATATTATGGGTCTGTATAGACTATACCCACGCCCAAGCCCACTAGAAAAACAACTGGATAGAGTCTATAGTAAATCCAAATGAAAGGGTAGGTACCGATAGCCGCGATCAAAATATCAATTATAGTAAACAATCTACTCGGAATAACTCAAGCGGTATTACAGAGGAAGACCGATATAGAAATTGTGAATGTAGGAGCTAAAAAATGTTAGTCCACCCCTATTTTAAATGTCCTGAGGAAAAGCAAACGTATTGTTATAGGTGCGGGGAAGAAGATATTGAAAAGTGACTTTCTTACAAGTCAAGTAAATAGAAAAAAACAGGGGAGGAACGACTAGGACTCCTTATTTCTCCCACGAAAGATAACGGAGCCCGATTAACAGAGGATGAGGCGGGTCGCTTTCAGGAGCCGGCCATTACTATTATGGCTCGATTAATTTGAAAAACAGTTAATAATGTGATTGTACTACAAAAGCAATATATACAAAGAATGTAGACTTCCCGCCTGGATGAAATATGGGAAAGTCGTTCTAAACATGAAGAACCAATGGAGATCATTCGAGTCGAGCTTTCAGTTAGAATCCATCCTAGGTGCAAAAATGCTGTAATAAACTTGGGATAAACCTGGGTCAGGTTCGAAAGTTGAGCCTGGCCTTTGAGGCAAACTCTGGCCAGACATAGCGTTTCATTCTAACTTGTCCCAGACTAAATTATCAGGCCACGACTGAATTCATGCAATTCACGGAATTTAAGAATTTCGTGAAATTCAAGGAATTCATGCAAATCAAGGAATTCATGGTATCCAATAGACTCATGGAATTCAAAGAATTAAAAATATATTTAGGGAATTTATGTAACTCAAATAGTTCATAGTATTCAAGGAATTCACAGATTCTGCGAAATTCATGGTATTTAAAGAACATCGAACTTTGAAAAGCGACATCGAATCAATGAAGCAATTTAATCTACGTGCACAGCATTTGCCCAGAGTATAACTTGATTTGTTATTCTTGAAATTACGGATGACATGCCAAGTAAAACATACGTCGCAAGGACTTTGATATGCGAGAAGGAATTCAATTGTCTGATCCTTATTTTGCAAAAATTCGATCTGTCGACCTCTTAAGTAGCGCCGGTGTATTCTGAAAGCTTATATGTTTAGGTGAGATACAACTACGCAATGATCTGCTGGTTATTCAAAGGCCTTATCAGGATGCATAGTAGCCGGTCCCATGGAACTGCCTTCTTTAAAAGTGAAACGAACGTAAAGTTAAAATCTTATTAACAACCAGCAGCTACATGATGACGTTGCGCGATTTGGGGAAATCGCGCTGCAAGAATAGTAGACTTATAAACTAGTCTGTGGAATATTAAAGGATAACGCCTGAAAAATGAAAATGCCTGGTTTTGCAAAAAAAGTTAAATGAACAATTAATTTCAAAAATGTTTAAAATTGCTTAATTTTTTCGTGAATAAAATAGAATAAAATAGTGGAAAATAAGCTTCAATAAACCTTTATACAAATTTAAATCGCTGAAACAGAAAGGCAGTTATATGATTTAAAAAATACCTGTGTAGGTGTTAGGGTTGTGAATTTCATCCCCGACCACTCTTGTTTGAAACTAATCGCCCCCCCCCCCACCTTAATATTTGAAGCTTCGTGAAACTGTTGCTGTAACTAAACTCTTCACCCTAGAAACTTAAAGAGACTCTTTCTGTTAATTATTGGGAGATGAAGCAATAGGGCACTGCAACTGCAATTTAGAACACGAGTCGGTAGAAAATTCAATTGACAAATTGAGAGTCACTGAAGTTGAAAGAGAATTAACAAACGCCAAATTACTGTCGTGGATGCTTTGTGATGCACAAAGACAAATTGCGTTGCGCGCGGTAAATACATTATCGATCGCGAAGCGCGAGATAAATATATTATTGAGCGTTAAGTGCGAGAACCAACAATCGCGCGCCGTGGGCGCGCTCAAGCTTGTAAGTGAAAAGAGCTGCACGCACAGCGCGCATTGAGGATATGCTTGGGAAGAGGGAAAATTAAAAAAAATTTTCATGAGAAGTAATCTTTTTGAAAATACTAAGAATAACGATAACTATCTAAAAACTTTAACTACGTGAAGAGTGACATTTCTTATTTTATTTGTTGGGACACGATTCCCACATTAAAAAATAGTTTTGAACAAAGCTTGGTTTGTCTTATTCTACAATATTTAATAGAAAATGGTCATATAGTCTAGTATCACAACACAACATAATTTACTAGCTTCAATAACAAAAATATAGTTTTCCCCATAATAAATTTTTTTGTAACCTATTAGAAACTTTTAAAATGATGACCAGCAGATGCATGAATATTCTGAACAATTTCTTGTTAAGTTAAATTTTTATTGAAATATTATTTTAAATAAATGCTATATTTTTCTTAAACGCGCCTCAGTTCATGTAAATAAGATTTCTTCCGTGAACTGATTTATGAAATATAAATATTATTATCTTATAAGTCAACCTCGGCGCCTAGTATGTATGCGATAACGATTAAGATAGCGAATACGTATATTTAATAAAAAACAAGAATATTCATTTAATACTATTTAAATAAAATTTTGTATCAACGCCTTGATCAGTTTTCTAGTAATTTTGAAAAATGGAGTTTATTTATACTCTAGTGTTTACCTTGATGATCATCCTTGCTTTAATTGGTAAATATAATACTATAATATATCTAAAATTTAAAAAACTATTTGAAGCCTTCCATAAATAACAATTTTTCTATGTAATCCAACTTGGATAATCGAGAGAGAAAAAATCCTAAAGTATAAATAATGTATAAGGCTCGTATAATACGGTCTACTCTTAATCTATAGCTCGGATTAGACGGGTAAACTATTTTTGTTTCAACATTAGATATTAGTAAACTCGGATGATGCGGGCTTGGATAAGAGCGGTTCTAATGTAATACAGACTATGTCCAAATTGCAACACAAGAAGTAAATGCATCCATTTAAATCGGAACTGAACCTTTTTTTTGCTCTAAAAACCCTGTTAGCGTCGACTTATTAAGTTTTTATCCTAAGAGACAATCTTAGGATAAAAACTTAATAAAAAAAAACTAAAAACCTTGTCTTCAAAAAGTCTTGATCTCATTGGGTTTGGGCGGATTTTGAACGGAAATATTGGGATCGCTACAAAGGCGCGATCGACCAGCAAGACAATGTTGATTCTTGCTGATGAGTGCTCCTACTTAAGTATTTATCTCATCGAAAACCTAATTGAAGTTGAAAAAAATTTAAAAAATTAAATAAAAAAAATTAGCTGCGCTACCACATAATGTAACGTTCGATAGATAGACTTTTGTACCGCAGTCTTTGCGCTCACAAAAAAAAATGAACTTGGCTGTATCAAAAACTAAAACTTCAAGTTTTAATGTATATTGATGTACTCAAAACCAAATTTAGAGCCAGAAATGCTCCCTGCCACACGATTTTCTATCAAATTGAAAAAACCACCCTTAAAAAACCGAAAATTGCATCGTGAGTTGATATGTAAAATTTCCTGTAAGGAGAATCAGCATTATGCACAAATGTGAAATAATGATCAAATTCAGGAAATCCTGCCGAGGAGAATCCTTCCGAGAGATCAGTTAAATTCCGGCAAAGAGGCTAATTTATTTCTTTTTCTTTTCATGAGTCACCTTTCGTCTTGAAACGATGTATGTGGGGAATTTGTTATTCTTTTCTATTTGTTTTCCTGTGTTTCCCTTTTCATCATATAAAAAAATCTGCCATTGTATTAACACGCCATCTTCATTGATACTGACGCTCCATTTTCTTGATCCCCTTTTTGAAAGCCTTTACTCTATTTTTCACTGTAATCTCCGAGATTTTTCGGAAATTAGCTAAGATGGCAGTGTAGGAAATAAGGTCAGTTTCACCAGCCCCCCCCCCACTCTTAATTTTCGGGTTTTCTATAGCTCACTAAATTTCGCCCCAAATACGCTCAAATACGCCACCGATAAAAAATTTTGCGCTAGCTAATTAACGAAGATATCATATTTTGGAGGTGGGCCAGTGTAACGCAGGTGTTAAATCCTCAACAGTGATGTGCAATATAAAGTCGAGGACATGGATTCATTTGTCTTCAAATGCGCTCATATGCGCAATGATTTTTTTTTAATTTGGAAAATTGCGCATGATATGAAGGTAACAAAATACCTATCTTTTATAACTTTAAATGCTCTTCAATGCGTTACCACTAAAAAAATTTGCGCTTGCTTATTCAACGAGATTGTATGCGTCAATTTCAAAATTAATAAGAAACTAAAATCTACCCCCTTATTACAACTTGGTACGATCTACTACCCAAAGCTATCCCTAAATAACCTAAATTGCAATATAAAAATTTATAATGATCTGTTCGGGTAAGATTTCAAATGCGCTCATGTGCTACATTTTAAAAATTAAAAAAAAAACATTAATCACCCCCTCATAAACACTTGTCACGATCAACTATTTGATGGTACCTCAAAATAACTTAATTAGCGAAACACAAATTTTTAATGATCTCTTTAGATAGAATTTAAATTTGCTCCTGTGCGCTAGTTTAAAAATGAACAAAAAACCGTAACCAACCCTCTCATTGCCACTTGCTGCCGATCCAACAAACGATAATATCTCCAAATAACCTAAATTGCAATATAAAAATGTATAAAGGTCTCTTCGGATAGGGTTCCAAATGCGCTCATATGCGCTACTTTCAAAAATAACAAAAAACCGTGATCAGCCCCCTTATTCCATCTTTTTACGATCCACTATCTAATGATATATTAAAATAAATAATATAAATTTTTACAATCATATACGAAAAGCCCCTTATGAAATTGTGTTGTGCAACTTAGGTCATTTGGAGATATCTACGGTCGATGGATCGGTAAAAATTGGTAATGAGCGGGTTGATTATATTTTTTGTTAATTTTGAAAGTGGCGCATCTGAGCGCATTTGAAATCCTATCCGAAGAAACCATAGGAAAGTCATTTCACAAATAAGGATTAAAAAGTTTTTATTTTATTAGTCATCACATCGTATGATGAATTTGGAAAAATATTATTAGTTTAGGAAAATGAAGCCAGCCCCCGCCCCCCACTTTGATCGCTGATAACTCGGTTATCAATGTGGCTAACAATTTTTCTTGATTGCATATATGAGCGCATGCGAATCCCCATAGCAAACTCCCTTCGTCATTGCGGATTGTAAATTTTTTATTTTGGTTAATCATCACTTTGTAAAGTCTTGTTACCTCTATTATGTAAGGGGGCAGCGCCAGTCAGTGGGCAAAGATGATTTTCCTTATAGCATAGCTATTATTTAACAATTTTAGTTCTACTTTTAGTCCGAGGTAATTAGACTTTTTTCCCGACAAAAGATAAAGTTTTTCTTTCTTCATGATCATATCCTTTATCTCATTAGAAATTAATACCAAAGAAGTTCCCTATCGGAACGGCGCCACATACACCACTAGGCTTGAAGAACATCCCTTAAACTGTTAGTACCACTGGTTTTAGGCTATTATATACGAAAGGGTGTATCGGAGGACAAAAATGAATAGATGTGAATATCTTGAGACGTAATTAATTAATTATAATAATTAATAATTAATTAATTAATATTAAAGATTCATTTTTTTGTCCACGTACGAGGGTGGATTGATAAGTTTCCGGCCTGACCAAGAAAAACAACGTTTTTAAGAATTTTCTTTTTTTATTTCTCAACATAATCTCCTCCAAGGCTGATA
>NC_046664.1:67282983-67284978 GCF_010883055.1 Belonocnema kinseyi
GCTACAAGCTATCTAAGGATGGTACTATAGAACGCCAACTCAAGGTAGGCCTAGTGGCGCCATATCTTGGTCAGGCCGGAAACTTATCAATCCACCCTCGTACAAGTATTGGGACCTCATTTCCACACTACCACTGAGGGAGAGTTTTTGCTGCTTTTTTTTTACTGTGGGTTCTCCTTTAGATCTACTCCACTCATCTTTGGTTGATAATATTACTCGGAATAAAAATAATCTTCTTTTGGGTATAAAATTTTAGACAGTGTCAGTGCCAGTTTTATACTGTATCATTGGCTTATTTTAAGTTTTGACTTTGCGAATGAATATTGCGCTCATAATAATGTGCCTTATCTTCAATTATATCTTGTTTATCATCATCTTCTTCTGCATGAAGACAACCTTGACCTTGGCAGTTTAGGCATACGACTGGACATCGTAAACAGGCTTTTGCGCATGTACATAGCTTCCTACACAGCAGAAGTAGGCGAAAGTCCAGACAAGAGGACAGCATGACTGGACCGACTCAAAGATTAGTGTAAAGAAACAAATCTATAACTATTCAGACTGATCTCAGAGAATAGGTCCTCAAATAATGTCAAAATAAATTATTTCCCCGCGGCTGCAACTTCATCATGTGTAGAAACAGGGATGTTGAAAATCATCGCAATATCTTCAAGTTTTGCCAAGAACACATCCTTCCTGAACAAAGTAGTCGTTTTTAGTTTTCCGTCGTAGAACTGATTCCTTGACATTTTTTAAGAAACCACTGTTTTGCAAACGATGTGAACTATAAATTCGAGATTTAAAATTTGCTTGCTCTTCTTTTAAAAAGAATACATCATTTTTGGCTGGAGAGAGAGAGAGAGCAATTATTAAAACAAGAAGATCGGCATCTTGTCCTACTACAATCAGACTATTCAATTATTTATTTATATACTTTTTTATATACTTTTTGCTTCGACTGTATCATCTAAACTTGAACTTTTTTCGCATATGAAACATTTACTTCCTGAAGCCATGGTTAATTCCAAAACACAACTGCCTCATAGTACTTCAGCACAAGTGTAAAACAAGTGGATAGAAAGGGTCCCTTCCTTACATCTACGGGGTGTAGTATTTATGTGATTCACCATACGACGAATTGTTTATCCCGTCAGCTAAGGACGCTTGGGACCCTTAAAAACAAGTTAACTACGTATAAACCACTTTAACGGAATTCTTAGAGATAAGATTTCAAGGTCTGAATAAATAAATCTCTAACAGAAATAGTGGGTTTTATAAGAAAACTTAAAAAAGCGATTTTCGAATTGTTATATGCGAGGTGTGTTCAAAAAGTAAGGTGACTTTTCAATTTTTGCGCGCTACGTACATTCAAGTTTTAAATTTTTTATTTAGTTGTGTTGGTACACTCGTCACGATCATATGTCCACAGTTTTGACAATATAGCTCGTGTTGTTTTTCTGGCAGAGGCATAAAAGGTTAGAAGGGTTTGGTGTGCTCGGCGATTTTGTTCTTTCGAAAAAAATGGAGCAAAGAGTTTGCATTACATTTTGTGTGAAAAATGGAATCCAGTGCTCTAAAACTCTTAAAATGTTGACAGTTGCATACGGTGAGTCTACTATGTGTAAGAAAAATGTGTATTAGTGGTACAAACTGTTCCAAGAAGACCGAGAGGATGTCGAAGACGAACCTCGCCCTGGACGTCCCAGCACGTCAACAACAGATGAAATCGTTCAAGCAGTGGAAGAAATGGTGTTGAAAAATCGCCGAATTACCATGAGAGAAGTTGATGAAGATATTGGCATATCGGTTGGCTCATGCCATGCTACGAGGGTAGTTCAATAAGTCCTTAGAATGAAGTATAAAAACAATTTTTTTTTGAGTAAATTTTTTTTAATTTTTCAACATAATCTCCTTGGAGCTCTATACACTTGATCAATCGCTTTTCAAGTTTTTTTAATCCTTCAGAAAAGTGCGTTTTTGGAAGTTCCTCAAAAT